>NC_056731.1:1682691475-1682991475 GCF_019279795.1 Protopterus annectens | reverse complement strand
TCACTATCGCATACTTACCTGACCCGTGCCTTAACCCTAATTCACCTACCCTACCCTAACCCTCACATCCACACAATCGCACACTTACCTGACCCACACCCTAACCTTAACTCACCTAACCCGCCCTAACCTTCACATCCACAGAATCACACACATACCTAACCCGCACCCTAACCCTAACTACCCTAACCAGCACTCAGTCGCACACTTACCTGAACTCGACCTGTAACTTTCCACCACAGCGCTGAAAATACCGAAGCAACAGAAACGGACAACCAAATCCTTTCCCTAGGAAAAAATTCAGTTTTCTGTTGCTTCGATATTGTCAGCTTTCGCTAAATAGGGTTCAATATTAGAACATTCGAAGTTTTGAAACTTCGATGTTCTAATATAGACCTTAATATTAAAAGCCTGTACTTTAAGTGACCACTAAAATGATCATCCAAAGTATTACTGGTCTGGCAACTTAGGTACTGGTTGTAAAAAAAGGTACATTCCATTTATATTTTGTCCTGCACCATGTTTTCTTGCACATAGTAATGATGGTTTTATTTCACTGGCTTGGATTAGAACAACTACAAACTAATTTGTAGCTGCTGTTGGAATTTTTGAGTTATTACTTACTTTAATTTATTGACAGTGTATTCCATTTATAAACCACATAAATGTTATGTAGATTAAACTATGTTTCTCCATAATTACATGCGATTTTAGGTAATAAGAAAAAAATACCTTATTCCTTTCAGGCCAAACTGATGTGGTTATTTTCAGAATGTATAAAATACTTTATTTCATCTGAATAACTAATGTTAAAGCTTCAAGAAACCATGTTATTTTTTATTAGTTATTTAAAGACAAGACTTCAGTTTCTTTTTTTCTTTGAGCAGTTTATTATTTTATTCTTTACATACTGGTTTGCAGTTGTCGGTTTTAATTGGACCATTCTTATTAATATTGTAGTATTTTTCAAGCTGAGTATTGCCCTACTGGGGTGAGAAATAAAAGTTTGCAGAATTATACAGATAAGTATGTGATACACAATGCTAGCACATGGCAGAGGCACTGATTTGCACTATGCATTACGTTAGGTAACTTTATGCTCCTAATCATGCAGTAACATTGTTAATGACAGTGCTCTTTCTTCTATGAAAAACATTTATGTTTGGTTTCTATTACTCTGAACAATGTTTCACTTTTAAAAATGACACCTTTTACGACATCCACTGAAGAAAGGAGAAATGTACTTTTGTGCAAAAAAAAATTGTCTTTTGTGTGAGTAATAACTGTTTACTGCCCCCCCTCAGGAGGGGTTAAATTAAGCAGCAGGGAATATAGGGGCTAGGTGGATCTTGCTCTCAGATACAAGACTAATTTCAGTCAAATGTTTATAAGTGATCTTCTGATCATAATTTTGTGTACTTAAAGGTGAATATTGAACAATCCTGGTTGACCCTGTTAGCATGCTTTTCAGATTTATCTATTTTTGTTTAAGAAAGGAAGAAAATGTGCTGATATAAATGAGTACACATACACTTTGTTTCAGGAAAATGTGTTTATTGAATGTAAATTACATGCCATGGAAAATAGCCCATCACATATATCAATACCATTTATTGTGTTCAAATGTAAATAACTATAAACTATTTATTGTGTGGTTAAAATACGAGTTTTTACCAGACATTTACCCTATAACTTACAGACTCAGAACTTGCATTTAACAAAAGACTGGGAAAAGACTTTCAAAACAGCCATTCTAAGACTGGATTTCATAAA
This sequence comes from Protopterus annectens, assembly GCF_019279795.1. NCBI lineage: Eukaryota > Metazoa > Chordata > Ceratodontiformes > Protopteridae > Protopterus > Protopterus annectens. Next base: position 1,682,989,702 of record NC_056731.1, on the reverse strand, counting down.
GTAATGCACTGGTAGGCAATTTCACAGCCATGGCGTGACATCATCCTTCTGGACAGCATGTTTGATGCTAGTGCGTTTGTACATAAGATGTGATTACATGCACAGCTATTCGATAATATGAGGCATATGAGTCATAAAATGTTCATCTTGTGATTGTTTGCTGAGAATTACATAAACATTCATTGAACTGGAAATCTCTATAGACCTGTAAGTGCCGTCTCACTTTGCAGACACATTCAGAGGTACAAAGATAACTCAGAAGTATATGCAAGGAGAATGTTTAATGTCCTTCTTCAAAAGGTACTGGCGGCATATGGGCTATAAGGCTGCAGCTGGAGTGTCATGCTGAAGTTTGAGAAATGTTTCTACATAAATTCCTTTTCTGGGAAGAGAAAAAGACTTTTCTTAATTCATGGACTTGTCGCTGGCAAAATGTGCGATTGGCACTGCCATTGATCAGTCCACTGATACTTTACATTCTTATAAGTGGGACAACATTTGACATTTTCCTGAAACTATTAATACTTTTGACAGCTATGAATCATATTTTTGAGACTACCAGTTTAATTGGTATATTTATAATAAAATGGACTTTTACAAGTTAATTTACCTTTTTTCCCATTTTTCAACCTACCTCATAAACGTACAGAAGTTCTTCAGGTTAGATACTGGTTTTCGTTTATTTATTATACATTCCTGTTAAAAATGTAACATAAATTAATGCCAATGAGGAGGGTGTTAAATGCTCTTTAGCTACACATGTATTTACTTCAAGCAGAAATCATGGTGACTGGTTTGAAGTACTGAATCATGAGATGAAGTGAGGTGTGTTGCTGCAGTTACTGTCATTAACAGTAGCTTTACATAGCACTGCATTTAGTTCTTCTGGACTAGTGCTCACTGCTCATGTTTTATTCATTGGTCTTCTTAGCACTTAGCTCCAACTGTCATTGTCTTCATAGTCAACTAGATAAAGGAACGCTAGTAAAAATAATCATTACATTCTATGGCAAAGAATGCAGCACTGACTTGTGAAAATATGTTACATAGTCCATGCCTAGATGTATAAAATAGTTTTAGCACATATCTGATAACAAATAAAGTACATTCATTATGTATTCCTTATAAGGTATGCTGCATTTGAATTTCCAAAATATAAATTAGATGCCAATGTATTTTTTCTGACATAACATGTCATGACTTACTCACAGAAAATCAGATTTTGCCAATGTCTTTTTTCAAATATAAAATAATGTTATGCCTTACTCACTGAAAATCAGATTTTAACCAAAATGAAAATTTCTGCATAATAATGATGACACTTGACAAGTGCCTAGGTTTTACAAGGTACATGCAGTATTCATGTTTAGTTAAGTATATAAAATTGAATGCATTAATGCATTGTAATAAATTACCTTTGCTTTAATGTCTACCTTGTTAACTGTACAATACCAATAGGATAGCTGTACTTGTCAATATATAATAATTAAGACCAATATATTCATTCATTCATTCATTCATTCATTCATTCATTCATTCATTCACCTATTCTCTGATATCTTCTTTATCCCATTCAGGATTCTAAGGAAGACATTGCCAGTCCAAGCAAAAACTGTGTGCAAAGCAAACATGGACAGGGCATGCATCTACCACAGGATGTGTACACATCCTCAGTTACTGCAACTATAAACATGTGTGAACAGTTTCACTGATCACCAATTCATCTAAAGTCATGCCTTTGGGAAAAAGGATGAAACAGGAAAGTCTGATATAAAATCTTTACATATGGGAAGGACATCTAGAAATACAGTTAAATAATAAAGAGCTGCTAATTGTTGTACTTCTGGGCTAACCATGACAATTAATTGAGACTCTTAGTGGAAAAGTTTGTTTTGTAATTGGACTCAAAAGTTTCACTGAATATAGTGAAAATGCTCAAAGATAAATAAAAGGTACAATTTGGGTTTGGAGGTTAACATAAAGCTGGCGGTTGGGGGTTGGCATAATAATTAAAGCATTTACCTCACAAGCACAATGTACAGGGTTTGATTGTCACCTTTGGGCACTATCTGGTTATTGGCTAGACACATGACAATATACAGTTTAATTATCTAGTATTTTACAATGAACTGCAATCTTGTTGGGACAAAACAAATGTTTTGGTGTGTGCTTCTTGTGACCAGACTTATTTTCTAATTCATTTTGGTCAGTTAATCTTTCCTGCCACCACATACCCGAGTTGTAGCTATCCAGCCATTTGTACACATGTAGTTAAATTGCAGCCACTATTCCACAGTTCTCAATTATGGACTCATGCTAGCTTTGGTGGCAAAGATTCATTACTTGTTTTTGTCTGGAAAAAGCAAAGGCACTGGGACAGTAGTAACAATCATATGAGGAATGGAGGATATTTCTGCACATTAACAATTCTGTTCTCTGATGAGTTTTCCATGCAGTTATATCTTTTCAGAAAATACACCATATTCTTACAAAGGAATGACTGAGTGTTCCTTCTTCTCCAGCCCACTAAGAGCTATTCATGATCACTATTCATGACTTCCACTACAGGTCAACATCAAGGTCCTACTTGCTCTACTGGGATGTAGGAGCATGTAACCTACTTCTATGTTCCACCTCTATGGTTCAGCTACCTGTGATTAAGTCACCTGTTATACTTTTGAAATCATTGGCATAAGAGACACATACTCACAGACATAGTGGAAAAGAAACATTTGATCTTGGTTCATGAAAAATCAAGATGACAAAAGGTTAGTCTGAGATGGCAACTGAGTTGCCAATCATCTGTTCTTCACTGCAGGCAAATGTTAAAGACAGATTCACTATGTGTCTGACCTTTGCCGACAATGGTAACAGTGACAACAGTTAAAAAACACATACATAGTAGTAGATACGGTATACATAGATTAGCTCAGACAGCTGTAAAGTAATATCATTATGAATTTTTTTTGCACAGCATTACTTTTCCATACTGCATACTATCAACATAATGGATTCCTTATCTTTGGATGAGTGTAGAATAGATCAAATAGAAACTCATTGAATGCAGCTGGATGAATTGCAGCTTCTCAGTTACAATCTCTTACAGAAAAATAATGCTGGCACTTGTTCTATGCAACATCAGCACTGTTTCACTTTCCCAGGATTTAATGAAGCATACACGGCTATGGAAAGTTTGAGATTCAGTAAGTGCCATGTAGAGGTGTACACCACTGCACAAATCAGGTAAACACAGAGGTATGGTAATTACAGCATAAGCAGTTGAATTGCATGCTAATCAACTGAATCACATGGTGGAGTTATTCAATAAGATATAAAGCATCCGTTTAGAGCCCATGCTGGTTTGCCCTGCATATTCCATAAATTTTGGAATACAGTCACAGAAAGGAGTCTACAGAGACATATCAACTGCTGCATTTACAAGGTATGTCTTGAACCTGAAGTGTATTGTGTAATAATAGGAATGAGTGGCATATCCTTGTGTCACACTAACAGAGCAACATATCCTTGTTTGTGCCATAACAGTAACTCACCTATGCTCCCCCCACAAAAGAACAGTCTATCCTTGTTTGTACCATAAGAGTAACTCACCTTTGCTTCTCCTCAAACGAACAGGAAATGACATGTTTTGCTAACAAATCATCTTTGAAATGCCAAGAGTTCTATCAAAGGAACTGTCCCTGAAACATTTGTACATATTTATCACACTGCATTCCATTTTCATGTATTGACAATCATGTATACCTCCTAAATGGTTTGGCAAATATGCCCATGCCATCAGTATACTTCTAAGTAATGCATACAGATAAAAGTGTAAAATCCTTTGCTTCAGAATATTTTTAAATACATTCCAGCATATGCAGTATGTAGCTGAACTAACAGAAGTATACCTTCTGAAGTTCAATACTCCTCTGTGCAGATATATCCCAAAGTAATAGCATATCTTTAGTCTTCTCCACATAATCAAGTCTGCTCACTATCAATTTGCTAGCTACATGGTTGCCACTTTATACGGTGTAGATTCAAGGCTGTTAGCATGGTGAAGATGCAAATGGGTTGTGAACTCAATAGAATTGTTGAGTCCCCAAAAATTAGATCCATGTAGGGATGTAAACATAGTGCAGCCACTACCTCAGTGTTTGGTTTTAATGGATTGCAACTGTGACTGATTAGTGTTAGGAGAAGGAAAACACAACTGCACTGCAGGCTGCCTTACTTGCAGTGGGTGTGTCAGGTCACATCTACAAAATGTTAGATGTAAGGCTGGAAATGTAAGTAAGCAACACACATGTCACAGGTTGTGTTCTTTTACATCCAACCTGCCCTTCATTTTTGCCAACTGCATATGATATTATTTCCACTTAATATCCTCACACATTTTAAGGCCAATGATATAGAATGGTTTACACACTGCATGCCTCAGATTATGGCTCAGATACATGACAAATGGCCAACAAACACAGAAATGTAAGACACGGCTGTATATTTGCAAGCAATAATCATGGCAGGTTGTGTGATCACTAGGTGCACTACATCCAAGACTACTAAATGTACAAATAATACTTGTATGGTTTGATATCATTGTAGATGCTGTTGCAGTTGGTTGTGTGCATATTGAGTTAAGTTCCCTGCTGCAAATATGTTTGTGTGGCAAAGAGGGATAAGGCACCCATCCTGTGTTCTGAAAGTGCATTGAAGTCAGAGCTCATATCCAGACCTATGTAGTAATATCTCATGTTTACTAACATTTTCTAGTGTGTATGTCATAGGTTACTTTTCCTTATTTCAACTACCTCTCCCTTTTCTTTCTTTTCTTTTTTTTATTAGCCAGAGTTTAAGTGATGTGCAACTTAGCACAAGCATGGGAGATGGACAAAAATTAACTTCTACTAATAGTGTTTACTGGGAGTGCACACACTCTTTGAAACTGTAGCGCTCTGCCTACGACTGCACAAACATGGTGCTTGGCAGTGTACACCTCTGAGCACCGTGTTTGCATGATCATAAGCAATTTCAAGATTATTGGATCTACAGGCAGTTGTGTACATGTGTTGAGCAAATGTGAAGGCTATTACAGTCCAGGTAGCAGAAATATACTTATAGGAATATAGTACACAGTATACCCCCAGTCATACATTTGATAATAAATGTGATAATACATATATAAATGATTGCATAACTGACACAATACTAGTGCCTCAGCCCTTATACTATAATTAATATCAGCTACACCATGTCAATTGTTATAAGAGAGACTACAATGCGAAGTGGGACAACAGTAAAAGTGTATGGAATATGCTGTATTCAAACCCAGGACCATGTGTATGGCAGTTCTACCCTTAACACCTGTTGCCACAAGAAGGTTGAGTAAACAGTTGTCTATGTTGTAGTTCATTGCTATAAACTGCAATGTCATAACAGTAAAACAAAGGTTGCACACCCTTTATTAGGACCCAGTACCATCTCTACTCCAACCTTACACTTAACACCAGCTCCCACAGGACTAGTTGCATGATTTTCCCTATTTTACTAATCATTCTCAATGTCTTGCTGTTAGTTGCAGCACAATGCCACTTATCAAGTTTGCACAATGCCCAATAATATTAATTGAATGCATCAAATTTCTATTTTTGGCTGTCTGGGTCCTGTCTGTTTCCTGTGTGGTCCACTTGTCCAGTCTGGGTACTGCTGCTCTTCACACAAATGAGATAATCACAGCCAAACCCGACATTAATTTTTGTCCATCTCTCATGCTTGTGCTAAGTGGCACATCACTTAAATATACAATTTTGGGGGTGGTCACCTGGGTACTGATACCAGCCAAGTGTTTGTGGAAAATAATGAGGGAGTTAACTAGTAAGCCAAGTATAAATGTGCTAATAATTAGCAGCTGAACTTTAAAACACACAACCATGTCAGTGAGTATGTAAACAAGGTGCTTTGAGATGGTCTGCAGGTTTGCTAAGTTATTTAATACTGGCCATAAATTATTACTTAGATTCCAAGCAATCTAGTAGTGTCTAGGATTTTATTTGTTTTGTTCCTGTAGAAATGTATAGGAAGTACAGAAGTGGCTTGAAAACTATAGTTTACAATAGTATACTTAAGAATGTCAGGAATTAATTACAATGGTGAACAAAGGAATTCTAAAAATCATACATTATGAATAATATGAAAGCAAGATCTCCGTTGGGATCATGGTATAATATGCATATTTATATCTGTATGTATGTATCACTTTATCTCTCTCTCTCTCTCTATATATATATATATATAAATAAATAAATATATATTATATATATATATATATATATATATATATATATATATATATATATATATATATATATATGTATATACATAAACATAGATATAGATATATAGTGTACATATATATATATATATATATATATATATATATATATATATATATATATATATATATATATATAGATATATATAGATATATATAGATCTATATATAGATAGCTATACAGACTATTCAAACATATCTAAACTATTTCTTAAATTTGTTAGCATACTAAAAATGGAGTATCGTCTGCATAAATTAGACCTTTGCTTACTACCTACAAATTTAATAAACATTCCAAATAAATCAGTGCAAAATTCATAATGCATTTCCTCTCTTGGCATATAAACTTTGTGAAAATGGAAAATTAAAATGAAAAGAGAAAAGACAATAACAGAAATAATTAGACTATAATGCCTAGTTGCTTTCTTTTATGAATACAAATAGTATTATGCTAAAGCTGTATTCCACTGCAGGCTTCTGTTGAGCTAAAATTCATCATAAAAATGCCTATCTGAAGTAGTCCCAGAACAGCATGCTTTAATCACAAATACATATCTGAGAAATCCATTTGGCTGCTACATAAAGTGAATTTATGCTTACTGTGCCAAAGTATGCACTACAGGAATCCTTACAGTAGCAATCTGTCATGCTGTCCACATGAGCATGCTGTTCTGTGCTCTGACCAAAAACCTGGTCATGCACAACATGCAATAATATTAAAGCTGATCTCACTGAAGTGCAGACAGCTGCTGCATTCACTTAAGTCAACAAATAATTCAAATACAGGAGATCACTGACTGTTTTATACTTATGAAAACAAAATGCAAATTTAAACAGCACTGCAGTTCCACTCTAAATATGGGGGATTGTATTTCTTGTCTGACTGCACTGTATGCTAAGTCATAACTCCAGTGCTCTCAGTATAAGCCTTTGGCACATAACCTTGCTCCTGAGAACACTGCATCAATGTTTCAGATAAAGAAAGTAATCTGTCTTATTTATGCATGTATGAGTGTGTATAGGTATGCATGCATTTACTTATTTATGTCTTTGGGACAGTAGTAGAATCCACTTGCAGTTTCTTCGCAGACATTGACACTAACAGTGTTCATTACATAGGATTTTTGACTCATTCAGTAACGTGACACAAAGTATATGCATGTGGTGATATTCAGATACGCAGCTGTAATAAAAGGATATCTGTTTCCAGTTATTCTGAATGCTGCATGATTTATTTGCATTCCATAATGACAAATAAAAGATGTCTATGCAAATCATATAGTAGCGTAATGTGAACCTTCTTTGAGTGTCTGTTGCAGGATAAAAACAGCCCTTTATTCATGTAAAACCTTTGAGACAAACTCCCTAATAGTGCCCCATCGGATCTCCCAGTAAAACAAAGCAAGTAAACAATCATCCTTTATCATTCTTTATAAACATCTTTATTAAATTGTAACTTAAATAGTGGCACAGGTACACATTCATTAATGTAAATGAAAACAAAGAAATACAAAATCCTGAGTATAACAGCAGAGAAACCAATGCAACATTTGCGAAAATATCAAATCAAAGCAAGTATAGCTTAAAAACAGCTTTTGTCTCTTCAGTAATCAAGACTTCATCAGAACTAAATACATTCTATTCAACATACATATAAATAGTATATTTAAAACCATCACATGCTCAAAACAGCCAATAAGACACATTGCAACCAATCATTATTAATCAAAACATTTGAAATAACTGATTTGTAAAAATATAAACATAAAAGATAACAATAGTAATGTATGTGACACCCCAGCACTGATCCAGTAATCAAGGATCCTCAGTCCTCACCATTGGCAACAGCTAGGGAACATACACACTGGGAGGATGACAAGTATACACACAGTAAAGTGCAATTTCCCTTAAGAGCACACAGAGATCACAATCATTCTGGGGTTGGTTTCTTCCTCTTTCTCCAGATCCCCAATAAAACTCCCCACTGGCATAGCTATAGTGTTGAGATCTCAGCTGAGTGGCCAAGCCAAAACCTCGAACACCCTCTCTGTCCAACCAGTGCTTTGTGTCCTTGCCCAAGTAGCTGACACAAACTCTTTGAGATTTGATTTATATACAAACACACACACACACACACACACACACACACACACACACACACACACACACACACACACACACACACACTCCTGGGAAAGGCTGGCATAGGTTTACTAGTTATGCCCCCTTCTGCCCAGACTATAAGGTAGTTCCAGCTGCAACCAGCCACACTTTATCAACTACTCTAAGGCCCTTTACAAAGGGTGTCCAATCCTACTGTGCAATGTTACTATTAATCCAAATGGTAGTTTTGACCAAGAGCAAGGCTATTAGAAGTGGCCTGTACAGTGTCACCAAATAGATATGCAAGTACTCTATGAGCTGAAATATGTTTCACAAGTATCATCCACAAAGATAGGTTTTAATATATTTAATAATAAATAATAAAAGAACAAGACAATACTCAGAAAATAAACACAGTTACTTCAGAGTTCAAAATCACAGGAACTATTTTAAAACAACATTGCAGGATAGTCTCAAATAAATACAGAAAACATCTAAACTAATCTTTGCTATATATTCCTAACTATATCTAAAATAAATTATTGTACCCTAGTTACTTACTGTTAGCAAGGCAAGTACAGATGGTGATGACGAGTGGATGCTCTTGCTAGGTCCATGAAAAACTACAAAATGCACAGTCTCTCTCTGAGAGAGTTCTTAAAGTAACATCAAATATTACTGCTGAGTTAGCTTGGATGACAACACTTTTTGTCACCTGACTTTAGTTCACAAGCTAAACCCCCAGTGCAAAACATTTACCTTTGTGTGAAAAATACATATCTTTCAGATGTTTGCAGATCTTGAAAGCTGTAAAACAATAAAACACTTACAAAACAATGCAGAAGACACCCTAGTTCTTGACATCCTGTCTCCTTGCTGCATTGAAACTAACTTATACAACACAATTGTAAAATAATTTAATTTCAGCTTATTTTCTTGAAGTTTTGCAAGCTAATACTGTATGTTGCAGTTTCTACTATTAAAACATGCATTTGCACAGGTATATAGTTTATACACATTTCTGCTCTTTTCCAGTACACTGTGGACACATCCTTGAAGCTCAGTACTGTACAAACCCTGTTCAACACACACTTCTGTACCAGTAGTTTAATATACACATAACATATAGTTCTGTATAAATCATATCAATATTCACAAATGACATAGAATTATTTACAAAATTCCAGACAGCTGGGCTGGCAGCATGACAGCTTATATGAATAATCATTCTAAAATTGTTTAAAATTCCAAATGTTTCAACTTTAACATGTGGTTAATTGAACAATACTCAAAGAGACTTGGGGTAGTCATAGCATTAAGTATGAACTGCCACTTTAGCTCACATTTATTCAAATGCTCATCAGTAATGAAACCTCTCTGGTCTTTTTTAACCTGCTCTATGAAAATAAACTTGAAAGCTTGTCTTAGACATTCACCAATTAATCTATATAAGGCATTAGTATTTTTTACACTTTTTAATGTCAGATAAATGTTCATACACTCTTTCTTTTAATTTTCCAGAGGTTTTGCCTACATAAAATGCAAGAAACAAAGCACAGCAAGCTATATATACCATTTGAGAGGATTCACATGTGTAATGAACATTAATTCTGTTTACTTTTTCCCTAATAATAACATTATCCTTGGTCAAAATACTAGGTCCCTGAGAAGAGTGTCCACACTTGAACATATCCAGTGATCTATTTGTTTGTGTTGTATACCGCTCTAACAAATTTTTAAAACATATATCCTTTCTATAAACTGCATATGGTTTATCATCTAATAACCTGCTTACTTAATTATCAGTTGAAAAAATAATCCAGTTCTTTTTAAGTATGTCAAAAATGTTATAACTGTCGAAACAGAAGGTGGTGAAAAATATTTTTTTTATTATCTGTGGCATTAATTTGTGATTTTGCTCCACCAAATAAATTGTTATAATTTTGTTCATTGCCACTTATCATGGAACTACATAATAAGGGGTATATACTCCATGGATTCTTTTGTACATAACCTCTCTCTTAAATTCCAGTATGAATTCCCTAGGGTATCCCCTTTTCAAAAACATGTCTATTATACTCTCACATTCCTTCATGAATGAATCTTCCTCAGATATCATCCTAGCTGATCTAACTAAATGGCCTTTAACTACAGTCTTTTTCTGATGCTTATGGTGCCAGTTACAAAAATGAAGATTTGTATTTGAGATGGTAGATTTCCTATGAATGTTTGACCTATATCTCTTTTGCTAGACATTTTTAGACAGTTCCACATCCAGGAAAACAATTTTCTCTGAAATATATTGATGGGAAAATCTTAAAAATTCAGTAGTATTATTAATAAAATTAATAAAATCCACAAGCTTTTGTGTCACAGCTTACTGCTTCCTGAAGCTCTCTCATAAAGGATAGCAAGAGCACACTGGTCCTTCGCTACTGCAAAAAGGTAAATCCAATTCTACTAAATCTGTTATGGTGAAGTTTCTATCTTCTCATGACAAGGAGATAGTGTTAAAGACTGCTTGGGCTTAATCCCCTATCAAATATAAAGAAAATGCCATACGCTTTGATAATGATTACTCATCTTCTGTAATTGCCAAAAGAAAGCTTTTTTTGCCAATGCTAAAAGAACTAAAGAAAGCCCAAATAAAGACACACCGATTATTTCCTGCCAGATTGAAAATATTTCTTCAAGATGGTCCAAATATATTTGATGACTTTGACTCAGCCATTACCTTTGTCTAATCAAGAAAACTGCTTGATAAAATGACGTTATGGGGTGGACAAATGCCAGCCTTAAAATAAATGCTGATAACAATTCCTGGAAGACTTCTGAACATAAAAAGAAGCTCAAAAATAAGTGACTTATTAAGCTATTTTTTTAAGCCGCAGTGGTGCAGCGGTTAGCGTTGTCGCCTCACAGCAAGAGGTTCTCCCATTCGATTCTTGGCTGGAGCGCCTTCTGTGTGGAGTCTGCATGTCCTCCCCACGGTCGAGTGACATTAAAGACTTGCAGGTGCGAGCGTGAATGGCCATGCCTTTGTTGAAGGTTGGGCATCGGGCTGGCAACTCGGCACCGTAAAATCCACTGCTAATCATAAGCGGACCGAAGTTCTGCTGTGGCGACCCCTAACCGGGAAAAACTGAAAGACAAACTATGTTTTTTTTTTACCCACGTCATAAAATCTAACCCAGAAGTTGGAGAAGTGGAAATGGTTCAACAGGTGAGTCTTTGTTGTTTAAAAGTTTTTTATGGTACATAGTTGTTTTAATGGTATTTTATAGTTTATTATTAACTTTAGTTTATTCTAGTTAAATTTCTATAACAAGTAAAAGCTATTTATTTATTCATTTATTTATTATCTTTATATAGTGGTTGTTGTCTGTTATAATAAATGCTCCGTATGTTTGAGACTGAAATTTATGGTATTTTGGGGAACTATAGTAGATATGGAGACTTATAGATGAGAAAATGAGTCTTTGTTACAACAGAATCTATTTCATTTGTTTTTAACTGTTTGCTGTTTTAGTCCCCTGCCTCTCTGTGAAGAGAGACTCTTCACTGATATTGTTGCCATATTGTTGCTTTAATAATTATGTTTCCCATCTCCTGTTCTGCTGTTAGAATATGGTGTTATTTCTGGTAAAAGACATATGAAAAGTTTATCTTTTCTCCCTTTCAGTAGCCTGATATGTTTTGAAGTAATTCATTTGATATTTATTTTAGAAATGTAAATACTTATGGAGAGGTTTTAATTTGTTTCTTTTGTTTTTCTATTTTCCTCTTTGCTGTTAGTTGTGAAGGAATGGAGGATTTTGTATAGAATGATATGTCTGTGGGGGTCTAGTGGTTTACTGGGTTTGGGAGATGGAGTTTGTTGGTCCTTTAATGTTTTATATTACTTTTCTTCCTTCCTTCCTTATGTCTCTATTATTGTTCATTTTATGTTTCCCAGTTTTCCCATAAGCTAATCAACAGTTTTCTCAGTGAAAAACTGTAAATGCATCTGATCTGCATCATGCATCTGATCTTTAAACAACCTTGATTTGTCCTCGCATTGCAGCTGCTACAACGGAGAGCAAGAAAAAAGTGATGTTTCCATGGAAACGTTTATAGTCTGAACCTTGTGCTGAGAAGCTTCGTAAAAGCTGAATAATAGTCAGAATAGATGGTTTCTAATGCTATCTACAGCTTGGCTGAAAAACTGCATCTCAATAACATATCTGATATTTCTGCTATATTTAAACATTTATGACTGTCCATAATCAAAGCACTTTTCATACACTTAAACCCTTACATTTTGTACACTTGTCTTCATAATTCTATTGTGGTTGTGTGAGTTTTATATTGATTGGTATGACAAGCATATAGTATACATAGCAGTGTTGTTAAAATGAAGGGATTGGTGTGTCTGTGGTGGTCTAGTGGTTTGCTGGGTTTGAGAGATGGAGTTTCTTGGCTTTGCGCTGTTTCATGTTGGCTTTTTTCCCCTCGGTTGCTTTTTTGTTTTAACTGATTTGTGTTTCTTGGTCCTGCTGCAAGATAGTCTGTGGCTTACAAAAATAAAAAAAAAGGAAAAAGAAATAGCTGCAAAAGTTTTCCCTCCTTGGTCTTGTGCATCCGAACTGCTGAATGACTCTGCTGCCTGTTTGTACTCCATCTGCCTCAACAGAAAGCAAGAAAAAAAGTGTTGTTTCCATTAAGCTATTTGCGGTCTGAACTTTGTGCTGAGAATTCTCGCAGAGCTGGATAATAGCTTGATTAGATGGTCTCTGTGCCATCTACAGGTCAGATGAATGAACTGCAGCTAAGTAACCAGTATAATATAATTTTATATTAAAAGCATTTATGAGAATGTATAAGCAAAGCATGTTTGATACTTTTATACCCCTATGTTTCTACACTATTATTTAGAATTCTATTTTATGTAATTTAAGCCTCTTTTGATTAGTACAACAAACATAAGGCATATTTAGTAACACCATTAAAGTATTTATGAAAGAAGAAAGGAAAAAGAAAGGAAATTAATATATACAAAGCTTTTTATGACACCTAAGCATAAGTTAATATTCTTTTACAAGACACAAAAATCAGAAATAAAAATAATTCTATCACAGGTAGAAAATAAATAAATAATGATTGAAACATAACACATTCTATATGTCTATAGTTTGCTACATACAGTATAGTCTCAGATGCAGGTGTTTGCCATATAAACTAGCATTTTGATATATTCTGACAAATCTAGAAGTTCTTTTAGATTACTAAAGGTCTTAAAGATACATGGAGATGGGGAAATAGTGTTGTTAGATATTGGCACAATATATAAAGAGACAGGGGATTACTTACTGATTATTATAACAGTCCATCACATATACATTAGTTATGATTTTTGCATTATTATATAATATGTCTGGTATTTATGATATGTTGAATTCATATGACAAAAGTTAAAATGAAAGAGTTACATTTCATTTAATTTAATGTGTTTCTTGAATTGATATATACAATTGTAATGGATGTTTGTGAAATTATGTAACAACATATATATTTAGACAAGGAAGAGATGAATGTTGTTGCTAGCCTGATGGTCAATTTGGGTGAAAGATGTCAGTCAAATTAGGAGTTTTTAACTCCAGGGGGGTTTGAAAGAGTCTATATTATTAATGAATGCTATAAGTTTCTGTTAATAGTTATTATGATGTTCACCAAATCTTACAATACTGAATTTGATGTAAACACATTTTATTGGATAAATGTTTTTCATGATTTATGTGTAAATTATAATTGTATTCCTAATAGTCAATTTCTATTCACTTATAAAAATGGGAAGAAAGGAGTGTTATTCAACAACAGATATTAAGAACATTAACGTTTCATGACACCATTAAAGTGTATTTCATTAAACATCAATGGATTAAATAATCCTAATAAGAGAAGATCTTTGAACAAATATTTTAAATTGTATAATACTCAGTTAATATTTCTCCAAGAAACTCATTTACTAACTGAAGATGTTACAAAACTGGAATCAGAATCTTACAAAGTTTTGATTAGCTCAGAACATACACAAAAAAGGGGGTGGCCATACTATGGAAAAATACATTACCTATGCTTAAAATAATTGACACCTACAAAGACAACAAGGGGATGCTATCTTCAGCTATTATAGAATTTAATAAGAAAAATGTTGACATTAATAAATATCTATTGGATTCCTGGCATTGGACCTACAACAGTGAAACAACATATAGAACATACAGTTTAGTTTTCTAAGGGTATTATTATTCTTGCTGGGGATTTTAACTGCATTTCTGACATAAAAGACTCTAGTACCAGTGGTAAAAGGAAAATTCCAACTATAGCTAAATTATTGAATGACGTCTCAGATTCATACATGATGAATGATATTAATAACTATTCTGACCATAAGTCACTGTTCTATACATTCTACTCACATAGACATAATTCATATTCAAGAATAGATAGGGTATTAGTAAAATGGAACTTGCTTCCTCCCCTGCTAAGAATCACTACAAGCCCTGAACAATTCAAATCTCTACTCCATTCTCACCTCTCCCGAAACTGGAAATGTAATTGTATACTTCCTGCCTAGATCCTATTACGTCCCCTTTCCATTATTCTCCCTCCTGCCCCTCTTCTTCTAATTCTTTCTTCAGCTCCCCACCCGTAACTTCTTTATCATTTTTCCCCCTGTATAAACTCTATGTAAATACTTTTTATATTTTCACTTCTCCACTGCCTATAATGCCTCTTCTTGCAACTGTACCTTTGACCATTACCGTAAAATGTATCTTTGACCACAAACATAAAATGAATCATTGTCTAACTGTTCTTTTTTTTCCTCCTCCTGGCATTTCTTCTCCTTTATTTCTTTGCACCACCTCCTTCCTACATTTCTCTTCTGATTTACTTCATTTGCATTTCATATGTATGTGCATTTTTTCTGTGCTAACAATACAATTGTATAAAAAATTAATTTTTACTTGTTTGTAAATTGTTTAAGTCTGTAATGTGTTTGTAATATGGAGCTTTTCTCCCCAGGCCTCCACTGAAAATGGGCTTTCGGGCCCAGTGGACATCCCTGGTTATCAAACTGGAAATAAAATAATAATAAATAAATGAATTTTCAATAACTTAACTGATTTCTTATCAAACTCAAAAGCGATTTCTTGTCCCCTTTCGGACCATAATCCTATAACATTTGATTTTATACTAAACTCCACATTTAATGTTTAGATTAAAACGATACCAGCCTATATAATTAAACTCAAAGATTTTATTGATTTCTTCACTACAGAAGAACAAAATGTTATTGAACTTAATAGTACACAGGGAACTTTAGAAGTATAGATTTGGGATGCTCTAACAGCCTACCTATATGGTAAAATTATTGATTGGTATAAACAGAAAAGAATTTCATGGGATAAAGACCTTCAAGATATACAAACAAAGTTAGATACTTTAAGGCTTGATGCTTCAAAGAATCCAGATAAGAAAGACAGAATGAATGAAATAAATACATAGAAATTTTAAACCATAAAGTTATGATAAATCTTGAAAAATATAAACTGATAACTTTTTCTATAAATCTTAGATCCATGAATATACTAGCTATAAACTTCACCATATTAAAGAAATCTATTCTCCAACAAAAAAATGGTATCTGATTTACCAGATATATTAAGTGAGTTTAGAGATTTTTTTAAATTAAACCAAACCAATGATAACATTAATAGTACAAAAGATATTCAATCTTTTATACATAATAATATAAAGAACAGACTATCTGAAGCACAAATAAAATGAATAGAAAAACAAATATATTTTAAAGAAGTAAAAGATCAAATAACCAAACGTAAGCAAAATAAAGCTCCTGGTAACGATTTTATCATTTCTGAAATCTATAAGGTTTTGCCTGCCCCATATTTCTAATGTTAATGTATTTAAACATCTTACTTCAGGATACATATTTCCCCAAAGTCTTACTCAGATGCTATAGTAGGCACCTAGTCTATCTTGCCCACTGTGTTTTATGTAATAGTTTTTATGTGGGTAAGGCTAGTAGGACTTTAAAAGAAAGGGTGCTGGAACATATAGGATATATTAGAAATAAAGATATTAGTAGCCCACTATACAGGCACATTCAAATACACAAGGAACATTATTTTGTGTTTATAGTTCCACAAAACATCATAATAAGCAAGGGGGGGTATACATAATGTTATAGAGAAATGTGAAACTAAATGGATTTTAATGTTGCAGGCGCATAAACCTCCAGGATTGAATGGCTATGTCCTTTAAAACCAATTTTGAAGGAAAGGAAGTTATGTCATTAATTGATTGTATAATTGATTTAATATGATATATAAGTGGAGTTTTTAATGTTTGTTATTTGTCTGATGAAGTGCCTGTAAGGCATGAAAGTGCTTACCTACATTAAATTATCTGTTTTTACTTGAACCTGAAGCCATTTTTGGTCCTGGTTATTTTAGTTTTTTTGAGTGTCATATATAAGTCTGGGAGTGTTAACATACAGACGGTGAAGCTTCTCTTCCATTAAAAACTGTTTTGATAAATTTCAGCACTACTCATTTATTTTACACTGTTCTCTGCTTCAAGTTCACTAATGTAACCATGCATTCGAGTAATGCATTCATGTATTACTGCAGTATTCATTGAGGCAGGATTGGAGAGCTGGGTTTTGAAACCAGAAGTTTCATTACATTCAGGTAGACCCAAGAGGACACATGTCTTAAAACTCCATTTTTCAGGAGCAAAAATAAATGACCTGGCATGGTAGAACTTTGCAATACAGTTCATTTACTTTTACAGATTGATAATGTGCTTATATTTTTCCATTGTTTTTGTCACTCTCTGTATTTTAAACATAGTTCTCAGCAGTATCTCACATTCCTACTAGAAGCAGGAAGATTTACGTGTTATTTGCTGTTCAAAATTTATGCTAATTAGATGTTCAGAGTTTTAGCTGACTGTTCCAATTTTTTAAGGGCCTTTGTTTCTATTTTCAATGTCTGCAGGTTGAAAGGTGTACACCAGAGGGATAGTGTTCAATAGCTCATCAACAATTATCATGTGCCAAAACAGAAGAGGTACATGTTCTTGCACGCACAAGATAAGACGTTACCCACAGTGATACTGTTTATTCTACATAATCTGATGATTGGCTATTTTATTTAAAGCTATTGTTATCTGTTAGAAAGATATTTGCTAGCAAACAATGCATTGTTGGTAACTAATCTTAGAATTTTTGGTAATCTTACTATCTTACCTGCCATATTGAGGAAGGTCCCAAGCTGCATTTATTGCCATGTCAGAAGTTGTATGAATTACTGAAAAATCATTTTGTGATGAGATATGCAGCACTTACTATTTCATAAACTACATGTGACATTCATGAAAAGATTAGGCTTATATAATTTTATTACATGTGAGTACTGCTGTCCTTTGTATTCCTATTATATAAAGGATGTTAGCACAGCAATAAAAATCTTTGAAGCCTTTGTTAGAGATCAAAGTATTTACATTTTTTAATTATAAAAGTTTACAAACATTTGACCAACAAGAAATGAAAAAGATATCTGGCAGTGGCTAAGTAATTTTATCATGTAGATTAAAAGCAGTCTATGTACCAACCATTTCCATTGCATCAGCTATGTACAATAGTCAAAGTAAAATGAATTGCACGACTGAAGTACAAATGTAAATGAAATGTTTTAGTTTTGTACCAAAAGGACCATTTGGTAGCAGTTTTACCTACTTATATGTGCATATTCATGTCCTCAATCAAAGTTAATACCATTCAAATTAATCATAAATGACTTTCAGTTTACACACTCCATGTGGCAATATTTTCCAAATATTATAAAAGTTTATAGATTTGTTGATGGTTATTGTTCCATTAGACAGCAACTATGCAGCATCAGAAATGTAATGTTCTAGCCCTATACCATGATGCAATTAAATGTTTCTGTTATGAGTGGATAAATAATATGAATTAAATGGTAATTCGGCATTGACTGCTCTTATTTTAGCTAATCTGTCTTATCTCCCAACCAGATCTAATTAATAATCATTTCTTCATATGTAAAGCATGTTTTGTAACACAAAGGTATGGAAGTTCTCAAAGTGTTATAAGTATGTGGTTCATCATTTGTTACCATCATTGGACTCAGAGGAGACAACATGAGTGCTGGAAGATGCTGAAAGCTGGGGTGGGGGAGAAGACAAAAGGGGTACTTTGTGATCTGAAAGGGCGTTTCTTTGCTCTTTATTGCCATAACAGAGTTGTGACCCAAGATGTATATAGTGTAAATATGAGTTACATTTGGAATGATCGAACAGAAATTTCATAGAAATGCACAAATTAAGCTAATGTTGCACTTCATGGTATTTGATCCACCAGCCATATATTCAAATGTTAGAAAAGTGCAGTAGTGCTGTAACATACTTAACCCTGCCACACAGAGAGTAACCACCACAGAAGATTGGTGGGAAGTTGTCAAACACTCCATTCGTGCTGTTACACATATCAGTCAGATTTTGGAAAATTCTAATGTCCAAATGAAGGGTTGCAGCTTCCCATGGCTCTTTTGTGGTGCCCACTGATTGCTTTTAGTGCTCTGGTGTGTGATTAGAGTTTAACAGTAGTAACAGATACTTCATATAAGCTTGTTAAGCATCTTTCTGATGTCAGAAAGGTGTTTAACAAACATGCCTTTCCCAAATTCAGAGTGTAATTACAGTGATCCATGCACTACAACTCATCTTTCAAAAATAAGACATAAAATGCATCACAGAACATCTAGATGCTGGCTGCATCCACAACTCAGGTTGTGGGGTTGGAATTTGACACAGGCTTATTGAGGGCTTCTGCCCCAGAGCCAAGTGTTCTACAACAGGCCCTGCTCAGAAGTGTGCTGAGAAGGTTGGTATAGCTTGTATGTGTATAGATGGTGGGGGCTGGGAACAGTGAGATTATTATTTCTTAAATTCTCATTATAATCAAACCTCAGAGGTGTGCTCTGAAGTCACTATAGCTTGTTTGGGACTGAGGAAAGTGTGGTCATTATTCCTTGAACTTCCTTCACAAATAAATCTCAGAGGTATGCCCAATCATATCTCACAGGTATGCACCCAACATCACTAAAGCATGTTTAGGGACAATGTACTGTCTAGGAGCAGCAGGCTGGAGTATGTGACTGTGATAACTTTTCTTCTCCTTTCTTGCAATCATATCAGAAGTTTACACAGGTGGCTAACTTTGGGAGGTAAGGAAAAGGAGGCATTGTCAAGCTAAAATGTGTTACAATATTCTTTTTGTCATATGGATACACAGATTGTTGTAGCTGTCTTTTATGGCTGGGATGAATAGGCAAGCTGTATGATGTGCGACACCAGCAACTTGAAATATATGACTGACTCCATTTATTCATTCACTTTCATCCCAATCTAATAACAGAGGGATACACAAAAGGTGACTATTTTTTTTTTGACAGGGAGACAGTATTTTAAGATATTATTCATGTGTCTTTGCAAGCATTTATTTCAAAAGTCTGAACCTCTGGGTGCAATAAATTTCTACAGATCCTAAAATATCATAAGGACAAAGACCCAAAAATAGGGACAGATTTTAAATAGTGCTCTTGTAAGCTTAGAAAGTTGCTAGCAAAAGAGGATTTGTGTTAGTATGCATTTTCTGAAGGATATGAAGTCTGAAACTCAAATGTATGTCATTATTTGGTGACTTCTACAATTTTTTTGAGGAACAGATGAAAAATATAAGGCAAAAATCTAGACAGTTGAGAGGCATGCTTCATCATTTTTTTTTCTTTTTTTTGGCATGATTTATCTTATTTTATTAGTTTATTGGGAACTACATTTTTGTCAACTTTGACCATTAAGCTTTGGGCACAACTAAAACTGAATTTCTTGAGTTAGCCATGATTTTTTTGTCCAGCCCATAACTGTAACAAAAGGCTGGGGAAAACCTACAAAATGTACCTCACATCATCTAGAACACCATGGCTTCTGAGGTCTAAGCAACATCCACGCTATCAGCTTAGTGTTACTATTTATTCTGCAGTTATTATACTGCAGTCTTGGCCAGTTAGCAACTGGTGAAAGGATGTAGGAAGACAATAAAAAGTAAGAATGAGCTTCTTCCTGTAGCCACAGTTTTTGTTCAGGCCATCTTTAACTCAAAAGATTTGAAAAAAAACTCTAATATGCAAGTCATAGCATCTAGAACAAAATGACTTTGGGGGACGCTGAGACCATTGGCTTCAGTTGATTATTTCCTTGTCATTTATTATGGTGTAATCTCAGCCATTTAGGACATGTTGAAACAACACAGGAAAATCTGACAACAATGTAGGGGAAAACAAGAAAAAAAAGTAATCTGAATGGTGTCACAAGACCAAGATGGGGGGGGGGGCAATAGGGGACACAAAGGGGGTATGCAGGTAATACAGTGGACAGCAGAGGCCCATGCAGTTCTTTTCCTAGGATTTCATTTCACCAAAGGCCAGAGTCAAAATATTCAGTACTGCCAGGGGCTGCACCATTTAAGTGCATTACATAGCTTATCAACAAGGTTTGTAACTTTCCATAAAACTTTCTAGAACACTTTAACATCTGCATAATAAGAAAAAAACATGCAAAATGCATGGTCTTGTCAGTTTTCTGTTTTACAGCAATCCTTTTGACTGCATCTTTATTTATTACTACATATGTATCTGGTTACATAATAGTGTTAAAAAGCCTTTGTAGACACACTCCACATGCTGTTTTGGCTATACTTACCTACTGGTTTTGTCCTTGGTAAGTGGCACACTGCACTGTTGATGCCCCTCTAAAGGAGTGGTCTTACCACTGAACTGGGTAATTAAAGTCCTATCAGCCTTACAAGCCTCATCTGCAAAACCATGTGGTGTATTATAACTAACCTTATAAACTGTGATATCAAGACTCTTCTTTGAACTGCCCCCCAACAATTTGGCGTTGTGAAGAGGAGATCCTGTCCATTTAACCTGGTAAACATCTTCAAAAGTGTTACAGACGCTGCAGATGGTGACCATGCTGTGCATGTTGTGTATCTTAAACTGGTGATGAACTTCAACACCATTCAGTATGCTGGCATCATACAAAAGTTAATTGCTTTAACAATCTACTTCATATATGGAAAGACGGATAGCAAACTGGCTGAAAGACACAGCCCACACAGTGTAATTTGCAGGTGTCTCATCAGTAAGTATGAATATGGCTGGTGGTATCCCTCATGGCTCAGTGATAGAACATTTATTTTTTGGCATTTATTTCTCTGTCTCCAAGTGGGGAGTCAAGACCTCTGGTTAACAAAGTTCTCAGATGAGTGCAAACTGGAGTTTGTTGTTAAGTCCTAGTTTGATACCCAACCTCTCCGGAATGAACACTCCCCTAGTAAACCCTTGGTGACCTAAAACTGAGCTCAAACTAAATGCTAAATGTGGAAAAGTATAGTATTACTTTTGGTAGTCAACCCTTCCCCTCCTCATACTGTACAGCCAAAACACACCTACAAAATGAAAACTCTGTCAGGCACCTAGATATGTGGGCTGATAGCTCCCTCACTTTTGACCATCATGTAACAATTGCTGTCAGGAAATATTTTTATTTAGCCCACCTAATTGCCAAGGAAATATCCTCAAGGTCTAAAGAAGGAATCACTCCCGTACACTCAGCATTGATCATGCTTCCCGCCTTTGGGGTCCATCTCATTAATCATATCAAACAATTAGACAGACCCTAAATATTTCTAACTGAAAGATCACAGGCCTAAAGTCCCTGAACTATGAAGATGTGCTGGAAGCTTTATTCTTTATTCACTGTCTTAAAGACTTTTGAGGGGAGATCTGTCTTGCCTGCTATGCCATTAGAGACTCAGTTGTCCTGTACTTCCTGTTTCTCTGCAAGTCTAATATCTCCACCAACACTAGAACCAGAGGCCTAAATCTTGGCCAACAGATAAATACTGCAGAGTTGAGTGGCATGCTTATAAGGCAGTATCTCCCAAAACTTTGGAATAAACTTCCCCTACATGTGAAGTAGTGAGATTAATTATTTTACTTTAAATATAAACTTGTGACTCGATGCATATCCACAAATTTACATGAGTTTTACTGGCATTACCCTCCTGGAAAAAGGAAGTGCTGCCTGATGGAGGTTACTGGCAAAGCATGACTGGTCATATGATTTGTTGGCCTTAGAACATCAATGAATCTATGAATCTAAACTGTTTTTATGGATTACGTCCAAAGCTTGCCAGGAAATCTCTGCCTACTCCCACAATTATCCTGAATAGCATGCAGTGGGTTTAAGAATAAATGAATGAATGAATGAATGAATGAATGAATGAATGAATGAATGAATGAATGAATAAATACAGCAAAATGATTACTACCCTGGAAGCCAGTCTAGTTTCATTGAAATGTACCTCTGTGGCAGATTCTGCCCCAAACAGACTGTTAAACATGACAGTCAAAGTCTATCCTGATAATCAGTAGGTGAAAGGCAATAAAAACGCAGGTCTACACCAACTTATGGAAATTAAACATACCCTTTAACTGTACAAAGTATGCACATGAATTCAATGTCTTATTGTACTTGTGTAAATTATCGTTACTGCTGTTGACCTTAGGTGGTGGCTGAAAAGGGTCAATAGACCAGCCCACTTATGTAGTAAACAAATCGCAATCAATAAATAAACTGTACAGAATTTGGCAGAGCATCTCTGATTTTTGCCCTGTGTCTTGTAAAGTGTTTAATTTTCTGATAAATCACTCAGGATCATACTTCAAAAATCTCCAGAATTTCATAGAACATCCAGATTTTGCCTCATATTTTTGGTCTGGGTTTGCTGGCAAACCATTGAGGACTGTGCCCACTAAATAATGAGGCATTCACATCTGAGACTTCATATCTTTTAGAAAATTAATGCAGATGCAAAACTTGTGATCCCCTGCAGCTTTCTAAGTTTATAAATGCAATGTTTAAAATCTGTCCGTGATTTTGGCCCTTTATCCCCCCATCATTGGTTTTGTCCAGAAATCTTAAGCAAAACCTAAGAGGTATGCAAAAGATGGGTCTATATCAGATGATCAAAAGCTTACAAGTCTGAAGCTCACAACTTCGAACTGCAAACCTCGAAAGCTGACAACATTGAACATACAAAAAAAATACTAACTACCCAAAAAAAAAAATTCTCTATGCAGGAGGGCATGCCCCCCTGTACCCCCACACCCCCCACTACTTAAATTTACCAACTTCGAGATTGCATTATAGTGCAGTAAAGGGAAATCTTCCCTTCCTGCACTCTATGGCGATCTCCATTCTGCAGTTCAATGTTGTCAGCTTTCGGGGTTTGAAGTTCAAAGTTGTAAGCTTCGGACTTATCAGGCTTGGATGTTCTGATATAAACCGTCAAAGGATTATAGTCCATAACAAATACCAGACATTAATGCTTCATACTTTTTATCAGAAAATGTACATTGAAGTAAAACCTGAAATGAATACGTAATGTTTAGAAATTATCCCAGGTTTTTAGTCTCCATTCTCTTGTTATTTTTGGCTTTGTCAAAACTTCTTGATGAAAGACTTTGCTCAGTATGCCTCAGAAACACTCACATAGACTTTTTCACAGTAACCATGAGCTCAGGCAGCCAGATAAAGACGATTTATGACTCAAATTATCTTTTTCTCGCTGCCAGACCTTGTGCTTACCTCAGAGAAATCAATGCAAATGTTTCCATGTTATCTCTGTTCTGGCAACCGTTTCATGGTATATTAGGCAGCTGTTGAAAGTGCCCCCCTTGCCCTGGTTCCACCACCCATGGAAGACAATATCCTATAAGACATCTGTTGATTTGGATTATTAAGAACTAATATATGCTAAATATTTAGGAAGAAGATATAGTACATTCTTAAGGAAAAAGGAAGCTGCTAAAATTGTATCAAAATACCAGAAACATCAATGTGAACAAGACCACAGAGCAGTGTCTCACGCCTTTACTACAAAGCATATTTCTATTGAACAGACAACAAGAAGCGTGTGGTGGTTTAACTGCTGGGCTGAGTTATACATAAGTGTCTCAAGCTGCTTCCTATGGTATAGTGTTTGATTCCCTCGTCCTCCAATTACCCACTGTGTGACCTTGGGCAAATCATGCAACCAGACAGTGATTTGGAGAAGCTGGGACAAGTCTGTCAATGGTCTCCTCGACTGTATGTCTAGTAACTGCCTATGAACCAACCTTCCAGTGACAGTAAATCCATAAACAATAACGAAAGATGTGCAACCCCGAAAGAAGTTATAACACTGTGAAAATGCATCCATGTCACAAGTAATATTGAAACAATAATCTGTTAGTACAGTTGGTTATACCACTGGATTAGTAATAGGAAAGCATACCCACACAAAGCGTCTGCTGTCATCTGCTGTCAAATAATATTATTTAAATAGTTATGGTAGAAATGCTGTGTAAATTACATTAATTATAAAAAAAAACATATATGTAGAGTAAACTGTAGGACATTCCCCATATAACTTACCTGACAGAGTTTGTTAAATCCTAAAGCATACTGCCTTGGCAAACGGCTTTTACAAGGAGAATAGCCTTGCAAATACTAATTCAGCAGAATAAAAGGTAGCATGTAGACTCAGGCTTTGGTAGTTATGCTTTAACATTAGAAATTCTGGGCTAGTGTCCTTCAGATGTGTAAAAACACTACTGGGGATTCAGTAAACTCTATGTAGGCTTGGTGCTAAGTTTACATGGAGTTTAAATGTTTACTCAATGAGCAGCAGTGTTAATTGCATATGCATGCCTCACATCAATAAGGTTTCATGGCCAGCAACAGTGTTGCCAGCCATAAACTGTGCAAATAAGGACAGACAGATTTAAAGATGCAGACAAGTTCACCTACAGGTAAACTTGTTCTGTGAGATTGTGTAAATAGCCACAATGACCACCAGGACTAAAATTAAGGCAACAACTGCACTACTAACACATTGTAGAAAAGTGTACTCAGTTCAATGTACACTACAACATGTTTTGGCATACCGAAATAAATGATTTGTGGTGATCATTAAGGGTACATAGACTGCAGTATAAATACCATAGTTCGGGGAAGTGTGCGTATTGAAAAGGGCCACAGCCATGAATGGTAGGAATGAAGAAAGGGGAAGATGACAAGTAAAACATGGTAACGTACACCAGATAAGTGTGGAGGACATTTAGCAAGAACGGTACATACAATAGGTGGTATGTGCATATTGTGAAGATGTGCAAAATTAGTTGCTTGAATATGAATGTAATGTCAGCACAGGTCACAACCAAATGGGACACATAGCAACAGGCTCATGGACAACAGTAGACAAAAGCACCCCCAATCATGGACAATATTAGAATAATACCACCATTAATCTGTGACATTGACATAAAATGTGTGATTGTGAGTTATTATGCATGTTCTGCATGAACACACTTATACAACTGTAATGATTTGTCAGTAATCTATAAGGGGAATCAAGCACATAATGTGTAAATTACATTAATTATAAAAAAGTATGAAGGTATATGAAGAATAAACTGTAAGGAATTTCCCATATAACTTATCTGACAGAGTTTGTGGTGATCATTAAGGGTACATAGACTGCGGTATAAATTCACTTTTAGGAAGTGTTAAGAGGGACACTCTTACATTATGAGCAATCCTGGCTAGTTGGGAGGTTTGCATGACATGTATATGCTACAATCCACATGTACAAGAATGTAACCCATGCCATCAATGTTATCAATGAGCTGTGTATTTATTGGGTACATCACAGGAACGCAAATCACACATGCATCTTGTATAACACCTTGAAGGGAGCTCTGCACTGTCAAGCAATCACATAGAATACTTATGTATGGCCAAAAATACGTGTCGAAGCTCACTGTGGCAAAAGTGATACACCTGAGTAAATCATCCCTGGAAGATGTGTGGTGAGGTACATGTAAACGGGTGCATTGCAGTCAATTATTCGTGTGATGAGGGCTGAAAACAATGGGACTATAATGTCCTGTGATGTGGATGTCCTGTCCATACTCAGGATATGTGCTTCATACAGGGCTTCTGTTACCACTGTGGTCACATGCTGGTAGAATTTCTGCTTATTATTTATCAAAGTATACAGGTCACATACCACTTGGCCTGCTTATAGTTATATTGTAATTAGCTTGTTTATTTGTCTTCATATCCATGGTTTTGGTAACAATCATTTGTATGTTTTAATACTTTATGCAATATATCAATTGCTTTCTAGGATTCAATAATTGTCTATAATTTGCAGTTGGTCAAAAAAATAGTTAGACAAAGGATGTCTAAGTTTGTGTTAACTTAAATACTAAACAAGAAAGGGCCTAGTACAGAACCTTGAGGTATGGACCTGGTCACTGGAGGTTTGCTGGAGGTGACTTCATATCCTTTGACATTATTGTGTCCTGTTTATGATCCATTTGTCTACCCACTCAGTGACATAGGTGTTTATGCCCACTTGAGACAGTTTCCCTATAATACCTGAGTGTAGATTTGTGTCAAATGTCTTGGCCAGGTCAAGTTATGTGGCATAGCAGTCTTTTCCTCATGTATGCCCCTCTTGAAGGCATCAGCCAAATGTAACAGACATGATGTAGCCTTAATGAATCAAAAATGGGTTGTCTACACAGTCGGGAGATTACCCATGTCTTTTTGATAAGGTCCATGATGAGTCTTTGGTCTGCCTCACAGATGAAAAGAGTCAGGATTATGGGTCTATAATTCCCTACATCAGATGATAGTCCTCCTTGGTTCAGAGAGATGACTGTTGCTGTATAACCTTCTACCAGAACTTAGGCTGTCTGAAGGCTGTTTAAGTGTGTCGGCTACATCAAGTTATACATTATTGTACAGACAACCTGGAATGTTGTCAGGGCCTATTGATTCTGTGTTTCTAGCCTTAGAGAGTGCATATATCAGCTGTACCCCCTGAGACAATAAAACTGACTAATGTTTGCATGTATACTTTGGCTGATGGCCAGTGGAGATGGGGGGTGAAGTGTGAGACAAACTGTTAGCTAGCTGATTGTCTATTTTCTCTGGGTAATTATGGCTGATGGCATCCATAACCAGCTCTGTGTTGAGTTGTGTATTCCCCTTAACATTTCACACTTATTTAAAAAAAATGATTTGTGACAGCACCTCCAAATACAACCTTAGTTATGCATCACATGCCACACAGTGGTACTGTTCAGACAGACCTAGAACTCTACCAATGTCACATAATTACATCAATTGCACAACATATGCCTATGTGTTTTTCATTGGAAAGCTGTGTGTGAGTAGCCTGATATCATATATGGACAAATTACAAATTAGTTGGATGCAGCTCATGCAGAACAGTTACTGACACAAATACTGATAGTCATACAGTGCTGCTGGAGACAATCTCAATAATCCTTGGGAAGAGCAACACTATTGCACATACAATGAATTCCACAAGGTTGCAACTGAATCAAAATGTGCAATATGTTTGTGTATATCACAGCATTACATGTGGATAAAACAAGACTTATGTGCCCATGAAATCAGTATGATTTTATATTGATGTATGTCACAGAACTTTTAATGATGGTAGGTATACACATGCACATGTGCCATACTCCAAGTGTCACTCTGATGGTTGCATGAGAACTGTGTAGCATGTTGATTTGCTCCACCACAAAACACATGCCCTACTAAGTCAACAACATATATAGTATCATTCAATGTCAACATGTCTCAGGAGGCATATTCCTACAGCTGTTATAGAAGGAAAATGAAATCCAAAGGCAGCAGTGGCCATCAATACATTACTTTACATCACAGACTGTAATACCCTTTTGTAGTCCTACTGTACGTCCACACCTCAACTTAGCACATGTTGATGACAGCAACTTTGATATGTGAAATGTTCATAGGGTCACAGGACATTACTAAGCTTACTGCCAACATCACACAAACTCCTAGCCATTATTATATCATTTAAACCAAAGTCCCTAAATCTATGTGATGAGTGATAGTAAGGCTACTGTGGGTATGTATGCATTTGCTTGATTACAATATCTACTGCCTGTGTCTGCATGTGACTGTGCACCATCCCATGACATAATTAGTAATCACACATCCAGTGCTCTGGAGCTGGATTGCAGAGTCTCTTGGAAGGACTCTGCTTCATGATGTGTGCATGCATCTTCAACATCATGACATCATCCACTCCTCTGTAGGAATGATTTCATGTAGCAAGAGGGAAAAGGGGGATATTGGATTCAAGGGGGTACATTAAAGGTTTTCCTAAGTGGTAGTGAAATGAAACGCAATTCAAAAGATCATATAATGACTGTAATGTACCATCATCCACACACACACAGGAATAGACTGGGTCTGGTTTTAACATTGCATGTGTGTAGGTACAGAAGCTGATTCCATGCAATGTAACACTAGCACCATCACATATGTCTGACTTTAATGCTGTCACCTTTCACTTTACAGAGTATTATAGTATCATTGTATGCTGAGATGAACATTTGGATGCATACACACTCAAGTTGATGCTGTCAGATTAGATCCCCTAAATATCTAGTTACAAAAACTGTAGAACACAGTACTTAATGCTACTGCCATAGCACAAGTTTAACTTGAATATTGTCAGAGTGCACTTTAGACAGGATGACATTATCATTGTATGTTACAGGAAAATGTTCAGAGGGGTGCCTGAGATAGCTGTAGACTTACATGCCATTTTAAAATTGTCACAATACTGACTGATGAATGAACATGCACACCAGCTGCCCACAATAAGACCTGAACCCTTACCTATACACAGAACACAGTACTTAACACAAATGCTACAGCACGAGCCTGATTTTCATAGTGTCAGACAACACTTTATAGATAATGACAGCTGTGTCTTGTGACAAGACAAGGGGAGTAGGTATATCTCACAAGCTGTTCTAAAATGGTCTCCAGAATGTGAACTAATTGAACACAAACACACACACACAGCAGCTGACCTAAGTGAGACTAGAACCCATATCTAACAATGTATAGAATACAGTATTTAACACAAGCAACAAAGCACTAGTCTATTTTTTTCATAGTGTTAGACAACACTTTATAGATGATGACATCAGCAAGGTCTGGTGAGAAGAAGATGGGAGTAGGCATATCTTACAAGCTGTTCTAAAATGGTCTCTAGAATGTGAACTAATTGATTTCTGAATTTTTTACTGAGTATCTCTTGTCTGTCATGAATAAAGGCTTGTTCCTTTGAAACACCACCTGGGTTTCATGAGTTTTAGAAATTATTGTGACTGACCTCATCAACAAATGTTTAAGTCTACTAGTTTTCCTGTTTCTTCTTTTTTTCCTCAACACTTGTATTGGTGAGGTTGGAACTAGAAATTGAACATAAACATGCACACACAACAGTTGACCTAAGTGAGACTAGAAACCCTACCAAACAAAATACAGAACACAGTATTTAACATGCACCACAGCAGAATCTAATTTTCATAGTGTCAGACAACACTTTATTCCTGATGACATGAGCAGTATAGTGGAGTAGGAGTGTCTCACAAGCTGTTCTAATATGGTCTCTAGAATGTTAACTAACTGAAAACAAACATACACACTAGTCAACTGCAGTGAGATTACAACCCCTACCTAACTAGTACACAAGCTAGAAAACGTATTTCTTAATGCAAGCACCACTGCACAAGTCTGACCTTTACGCTGCTGCTGGACACATTATAGCAGACGACATCAGCAATAGATATTTGGCAGAAGCCGTTGGGAGTCCTGTATAAAATGGCTGTGCAGGCATGTAGGACTGTCAAAATATTTATTTTGTATGGGACTGGATTGCTGACAGCCCAATATGGACTCATGATCTTCTGACTATGAGTGCACACACACACACACACACACACACACACACACACACACACACACACACACACACACCATTAACTGCGGTGAGATTAGGAACCCTATCTAACTAATTACATAAGACAGAGAACTCATTACTTAATGTAAGTGCCACAGCACAGGTCTGACATTTAAACTGCTGCTGGTCACTTTGTAGAGGATGACGTCATCATGGGATGTTTGGCAGAAGATGTTGGGATGCCTGTATGAAATGGCTGTGTAGGCATGTATGACTATCAAAATATTTGTTCTGCATAGGACTGGATTGCTCTCAGTAGGATACAGACACATGCTCTTCTGACTATGCATGCATGAGTGCGAGAAAGTACAGTTTTGTACCTACCATAAATGTAGATGTTCGAGTGCTAATACAGCTGCAGTAATCACAGATGGGTTTTCAGCCGTCAGGCGATCCCTCGGTCGGCCGAATTCCAAAGTCTTGGTCCGGCGTCGGTTGTCGTCGCTTACACTTCTGACGTCAGTAAGGCCAGAGTATATAAGACACAGCTGACGCCATGTTCTTCAGTCTTTCTTGCCCCAGATGTCAGGTGCCCCCAAAAGGAATGCAATACATAAATAAGGCTTATCTACATATGCAAGCAATGCAATGTAATGCAAAATCAGTGTAAGCAAGCAAATAAAACATAGCAGGATAACCCAGTCAGGTGGTATGAGAGGTTGTTAGGCCCCATGCCTTTACCAAGTGGGGAAGGAGGGAGGGAAACCTGTACTGCAGCTGTATTAGCACTCGAACATCTACATTTATGGTAGGTACAAAACTGTACTATGTTCATCGTGCATACAGCTGCAGTAATCACAGATGGGTAGAGTCCCAAAGCTATGCATAGGGTGGTAGGTACTATGAGGAACTGGGTTGAGCCAGAATGCCCTACAAAACAGCAGTGGCAAAGCCTGCTCTTGTTCTGGAATATAAGGGTAGGTGGTAGTGTTTTGTGAAGGTATGTACAGAACTCCAAGTGGCTGCCTCCAAAATATCCTTAGTAGGAACACCTCTGAGGAAGGCTGTAGAGGTGGCTTTGGCCCTGGTGGAGTGAGATCTGATACCAGTAGGGACAGATTTCCCATGATAGGAATAACAAAACCGTATGCAGTGGCCAATCCACTTGGAAATGGTCTGTTTGGTAACTGGTTTCCCTTGAGCCCCTCTGACATAGGACACAAAAGGTTGTTCTGATTTCCTGAAGGACTTTGTTCTGTCCAAATAATAACGTAGCTGCCTATGGATGTCTAAAGTGTAAAGCAGCCTCTCCCCTTTGTTTTGAGGATTAGGATAAAAGGTAGGTAGGTGTATGGCTTGATTTAAGGCTACCCTGGATACCACTTTTGGCATAAAAGATGGGTTGGTACGAAGGGAAACCCTGTCCTGATGGAAGATGAGGAAGGGCTGCACCGCCATGAGGGCCTGTAGTTCAGAAACCCTACGAGCTGAAGTGATGGCCAGAAGGAAAGCTGTTTTCCAGGACAAATGTTGCAGATCTGTTGAGGCAGCAGGTTCAAAGGGAGGCAATGTTAATTTTTCTAGTATGTAATTAAGGTCCCAGGCTGGTATTGGTTGCTTCCTTGGAGGTCTTATATTCTTAGCCCCTCTGAGGAACTGTCGTAAGAGTGGGTGAGAGAATAAAGGAGGATCCGTGTTGAATTCTGCAGAAATGGCTGAGGCATGTATTTTTATGGAAGAAAATGAAAGTCCACTGTTCAGCAGTTCAGCTAGGTACTGTAATACCTGAGGCAAGTTCAATTTTCTAGGGTCCTAGCCTCTTTTCTCGTTCCAACAGCAAAACCGCTTCCATTTTGCGGAGTACGCTTTTCTAGTAGATGGTCTTCTGGCCTCCAAAATGACATCCTGCACCTCCTTTGAGAGTAGGGACTTTTGTGGTGTCAAGGAATTTTCCATGCAGCGAGGTTGAGTGTTTTCAGCTCACTGTGAAGAGTTTTGTAGCTGTTCTGAGTCAGTAGGAGAGGCATTAGAGGCAGGGACCAGGGAGGAGTATGTGTTAGGCTCCTCAGGAGTGGATACCAGTGTTGCCTTGGCCAATCTGGAGCAATCAGTATCATCCTCGGTTTGTCTGTTCTTGCTTTCAAAAGCACCTTGGGCAGAAGGGGCAGAGGTGGGAATGCATAAACTGTCCATGCTGTCCAACTGAATGAAAGGGCGTCCACTTTCCAGGCCTTTGGATGAAAGGGCCTTGAACAAAACTGTTCCAGTTGATGGTTCCTGTGGGAGGCAAAAGATCTATGTCTGGCCTCCCCCACACTTGGATTATCTCTGTAAACACCTGAGGATGTAACTTCCATTCGTGTGGATCTGTCATATTTCTGCTTAGAGTGTCTGCCAGTGTGTTTTCCAGTCCTGGCAAGTACTGTGCTTGAAGTTCGATTTGTCTTTCCAGAGCCAAGTTCCAAAGAGTCATGGCTAGTCTGCACAAGGGGTATGAATGTGTTCCTCCTTGTTTGTTTATGTACCACATTACTGTGGTGTTGTCTGTTCTTATCAGTAATTGTCCTGGATGCAGGAAGTCCTTGAAAGCTGTAATTGCATTTATTACTGCTAGCATTTCTTTTGATTGATGTGAAGGTGCTTTTCCTTTTGGGACCATCTGCCCTGAATGCACCTGTCCTTCATGTCGCCCCAGGCGTAATCTGAGGCATCTGTGGTTATGACTTGTTTTGCTTGAGGCTTGCAGAATGGAAGGCCTGTGTTTACTTGACATGCTTGGGCCCACCATAGAAATTCCTTTTGCAGACATGGAATTATTGGTATAATTGCTTCCAAACTGTGACTGTGTTGAGACCATAGATTTTTTAGGTACCATTGAAGTTTCCTCATATGCAGCTTTGCACATGGGATTAGAAGAATGCAAGATGCCATAAATCCCAGAGCCTGCAGGATTTTCCTTGCAGTAAGCCTGGTACTTTTTGCTAGTGTTTTGAAGTACTGAGATAGTTGCCCTTGTTTTTCTGGCGTAAGATATGCCATCTGGGTGTTTGTGTCCAAGTTGGCACCAAGGAAGGTTATTTTCTGAGATGGTGTTAGTCTTGATTTCTCCTTGTTGATGGTATATCCCAGAGAAAGCAGTAACCGTGTCACATATGCCAGATGTTCCAGTAGTATGCGTTTGCTGTCTGCTTGGATCAGGCAGTCATCCAGATAAGGGTAAATTTGTATCCCTTGAAGTCTGCAGTAGGCAATCACTGATGCCAGGCACTTTGTGAATACTCTGGGCACAGTAGATAAGCCAAAGGGCAATGCAGAGAATTGATAGTGGATTGAACCTGCAAGAAATCTGAGGTATCTTCTGCAGCTTTGTCTGATTGGGACATGCAGGTATGCCTCCTTGAGGTCCAATGTTACCAGCCAAAACTCCTTGCCCAGCATGGGAAGAAGTTGCTGTAATGTGAGCATCTTGAATTTTGGCACGAGTAGGAATGTGTTTAGGATGGATAAGTCCAAAATGGGTCTCCAGTCGGTTCCTTTTCTTGGTACCAGAAAAAGTCTTGAATAAAAACCTTGACCTTGTTGGTGTGTAGGTACCTTTTGTATAGCTCTCATGTTTAGGAGCTTTAAAATTTGCACTTGTGCCTCTGCCCTTTGATTTTGTGGCAGGTTTGGCATGCCTCTCATTTTTGGAAGAGTGTGAAATTGAAATTTGTAGCCTCTGTTTATAATGTCCAGTATCCATTTGTCTGTTGTGACAATATGCCAATTGCCTGCAAATAATGCTAGTTTCCCTCCCAAAGGTGCTGTCAGCTGAGACTTGCTTGGCATGGAAATGAGGGAGTCATTGGGTTTGCTTCCTGTATTGTTGTGCACTGTCTTCACCACCTCTTGGTGCTGGAGATTGCCATTGTCTGCCTCTATATGATCCTTGTGATTGCCCTCTGCCCCTTGTGTCTGTATCTACCTCTTTGGGGCTTGTCAGTGGCTGGAAAGGACCAGTTTTTTGAAGGCCAATTTCTGCTAAAATGTGGTGGTTGGACCTGTAAGAAAGCCTTGACAGTTTGCATAGATTTGGCTTTTTCTTCCATTTTCCGTAGTATGTCCTCAGAATTAGTACCAAATAGTACATCCTTTTGTAAAGGAGCATCGAGAAGTTTAGCTTTCACATGATCAGGTAAATTTTGTTCCCTAAGCCAGGCATGTCTGCGAATGACTGATCCTGTAGCAGCCACTCTACTGGAAGCCTCTAGGGCATCATAACCACATTGTAAGGTGTGTTTACCCACTTGCTCCGCACTATGCATCATATCCTGTAACTCTTTTAAATCTGGTTGTTCAGGTTGAGATATTTTGTTCCTTAATTGTGATAACAGGTACTGTTGATATCTAATCATATGAAACTGACAGTTTAAGGCCCTCATGGCTAGGGTGGCCGAGTTATATACCTTTTTACCCCACCTTTCTAGAGATCTGGATTCCCTTTCTGCAGGGAGTGGATTCTTGGCAGTGGAGGCCTTTAATCCCTTGGGGCCTTGTGAAATGGTTTCAGGGTCAGCATTATGGCCTTTGTAGAGAAACTGGTGAGAGCTGGGTACTCTGTAATACCTATCAGGTTTTACTGGTGCAGGAGGCAGAGAATCAGGGTTAAGGCAAGCCTCCAATAGACATCATCCAGTACATCCAAAACAGGGGTATAGCCAGAGGTCTGTGCTGAGGTAACCAAAGAAATTCCCTAAGTCTTTTCTTGGAATCTGAAAAGTCTTGGCCTTCCCAATGGAAGTGTTCCCTCAAAGTGTGCAAGGTTTCCCCAAAGAAAAATCCTCAGGAGGGATACAGAAGGAATGGACTGTTCTGCATCCGAATCCTCAAAGGGGAGTAAGAGTGTTCCTCTGCATCAGAATGTTCTGATAAAATGGATCCCTGATCAGAAGAGGAGATTCTTCCTCCACTCTGGGTCTCTTGTCAGGAGGGGCTGAGAACCTCTGATAAGAGTAATTAAATCCTCAGCCATTTTAAGCATCTGTTTCTTAGGCATGGGTCCAGGAGATGGGCCCTGTGCAACAGGCCTCGTGGGATGCCTGGCTGCTTTGGATTTAGTAAAAGCCTTTATTGAAAAAGAAGATGAGGGCCTAAATACACCATGGGTGGAGGTGGACCTGTCCACATTAGTAGGCTCGACATTAGCAGGGGCTTCGGTTGTAGTCTGGGAAAGGGCCGAGGACCCAGCGGTCTCGGTACAGAGAACACCGCCAAAGGAGTGTCGGTAGTCAGGGACTACAAAGGTGTCTCGCTGAGAACCGGACCACGTGTAGCCTGTTTTGGCGTGGTGTCGGTGGGGACCGCTGGTCTCGTGTCGGTCCTTTTCCTTGCATTTTTTGGACAAAACGGTAGTCAGAGTGTCCGACGACACCTTATAATCAAAAGCTTTACCAAAGTAGTGTTGGGCGAACTCCGCCCGGCTTGATAGTCGTTTATTGAAGGTAGCGCCAGCGACAGCCCGAGGCGTCGTGGTCTGGGCCCAAACAAGGTATGCAACGGGAATGGAAATCCTTATGCGGTATTTGCTTCCCACAAGAAATACAATTATTAACTTTTTCTGACATCGGTCTGAGGCAAGAAAAGTTTCCCCAATGGGGTACTTAGCTTTAAAGAAGACTTCGGTTCCAATTTTTTTCGTAATTCAGGAGCTGGCCGACCGGCACTTGCGAACTGCTTCTGCTTCGGGCACCGCGCGGCAAAAAAGACTGAAGAACATGGCGTCGGCTGTGTCTTATATACTCTGGCCTTACTGGCGTCAGAAGAGTAGCGGACAACCGGCGGACCAAGACTTTGGAATTCGGCCGACCGAGGGACTGCCTGACGGCTGAAAACCCATCTGTGATTACTGCAGCTGTATGCACGATGAACATCACACATGCACACACACACACACACACACACACACACACACACACACACACACACACACAACAGCTGATTGTATTGAGATTAGAACCTTAAACCTAACTATTTACACATGCTTGATAACTTATTACTTAATGCAACTGCCACAGCACAAGTCTGATTTTTGCATTGCTGCTGGGCACTTTATAGTGGATGACATCATTGGTGGATATTTGGCAGAATATTTTGGAAAACCTGTATGAAATGTCTGTGTAGGCATGTACAACTGTCTAAATATTTTTTCTTCATGGGACCAGATTGCTGACAGTAGGCTACAGACTTATGCTCTTCTGAATATGCACCCACACACACAAACATAATGTGGCTGTTGTGGAAAGTTAACCATATCTAAGTATTTTGCTCCCATCTTCAGAAAACAGTAGCTAATAATTTCACCATCCCTGAGGTATGTTTTTGCCTTGTCATGCTGGTCTGTATAGACAATGAAATCTTCATTATATGATGTAGTAACATATCCTGTTATGAGACTGATGTGCAATGTGTGGAATTTGGATTTTCTGCTGTGGTTCCAATCTGCAGGTATACTTTAAAAGACAGCTTCTCCAACTAAGTGCAATAGACTGTTAGGAAAGTATGTTGCAGAATTGAGACATATGCACTTGTTTCTGAATATGTTGTGTGCATTACACATTTATAGTCTCTCACACACACACACACACACACACACACACACACACACACACACACACACACACACACACACACACACACACACACACACACACACACACGTTTTGTGATCAGCTTGGGTGCAATTGTGTACATACGTGTTCATATTTGTGATGAACTGTGGGATGCCCGTGCCCTGGCCCAGCATTCAAGGAGCCTCAATCCTCACCACTAACAACAGTGAGGGGCATCCATACAGGGAAAGGATAATAAATACACTCACAGTAAAGTACAATTTCTCTTAAGAGCAAACATAGATCACAGTCAGTCTGGGGCTGATTTATCCCTTTCTCTCCAGGTCCCCAATAAGACTCCCCACTGGCACAGCTATAGGGCCCAGATCTCAGCCAGCTGGGGAAGCTAAAACTTCCAGCACTCTTTCTGTCCAACCAGTGCTTTGTGTCCATGCCCAAGTAGCTGACACACACACACATTTTTGAGTTAAGAGCTTATACAACCACACAGACACTCCTGGGGAAGGCTGGTACAGGTTCCCCAGCTGTGCCCCTTTTACCCAGACTATATGGTAGAAATCACTGCCACCACTCAGCTAATATTTATCAGCTACTCAAAGGCTCTTAAAAGGGTGTCCAATTATTACTGTGCAATATTATTATCCAAATGGTAAGTGCAACCTAACAGTCAAGACTTATTTGAAGTGACTTGGTACAGTCTCACTATATACATGCAATGCTCTCTTAGAGCTTAAATTATCTCTACACAAAACAGCCATAGTTGAAAGGTTTAAAAATATTTAATAATAAATAATAAAAACACAAGACAATACTTCTTACTACATAGTGCCAGTCAAGAGTTCAAAGATCACAGAGAAATACTTAAAATAATACCATAGAAAAGTTCTGACATCACAGAAAAACACTTAGTCTAACCTTTCTAATTCTTAGCTATTTCTAAGAGAAAACACAGTTCTAAATAACTTCCATATAGGAACAGGCAGTGCTGGTGATGTTGGATGTCCTCAAGACAAATGCCCTGAGCTCTCTGATTCTCTCTCTTTAAATTGATAACACAGAGCTGCTTCACCTGACATCATTCTTCACACTTCTCTGGTGTCCCCAGGCTAAGAAAAACTACATTTACATTCTTTACCCCAGGTCAGAAACCAGAGCAATAAAGGACATTTATACATGCAAATTCTAGCTATTAACTCTGGCCTCAAAACAACAGGCAGAATTCCTTCATCCAGACATATCGAAGCTGACTTTAAAGATCAAAGACAGTCATAAAATGCTTGATTTAGCTTTCTTACAGCAGACCGCAATGTTGTTACAGTTTTGATGTTTAACATTTACCAACATTTTTCCCCATTTAAGAGAACAAGCCTGTGGCTTATATTAATATTTACAAATGACAGAATTATCTAAAGAATTATATTTGGCTAGGCTGGCAGCCTTCACCTATCTTCACACATCTTCCCCCCTGGAGAACTCAAGCTAGTTTTTCAAGTGACCCTTGAGAAACGTTGCTTGAGAGGGTTAGGTCTAGCTGAGAATACCTTATCCTATCCCCTGTCTTGAGAGCCCATCTGTATTGGCATTGCTAATCCCACTGAAGTGCTGCACTGACATATCATATGCTTGCAATCCTAGGCTCCATCTTAGCAACTTGGCATTTTGCTGGCTGGTTTTGTTTAACCATGTTAGGGGATTGTGATCTGCCACTACATTGAATTTTCTTCCATACAGATAAGGCTGAAGTTTCTGCAGTACCCACTCTATGGCTAGACATTTCCTTTCTAGCATTCCTCCCTGGGTTGGAGCCTATGACTGAGATAAACCACTGGGTGCTCTTCTCCCTCTGAAGAAATCTGGCTAAGCACAACCCCCACTCCATGGTTCAAAGCATCTACCTGTACAACAAATGATTTGCTGAAATCTGGACTGGTTAACACAGGGGGTCCTCCCAAAGATTCTTTAAGCTCCTGAAATGCCTGCTCACATGCTGGGGTCCACACTGCCTTATCTGTCCTGTTCTTCCTTGTCAGGTCTGTGAAGGGAGCAGCTATGGTACTATAACTGGGGATGAACTTTCTGTAGTAACCTGCTGTCCCTAAGAATGCCCTCACCTGCTTCTTGGTAACATGTGCAGACCATGCCTGAATGGCTTCTACTTTGGAAGGTTCTGGCCTGATCTTACCACTTCCCACTCTATGTCCCAGGTAGGAGACCTCTGGCATACCCACCTGACATTCGCTGCACTTAATGGTCAACCCTGCCCTATGTAGTCTGCCCAGCACCCCCCTGACATGCTGAAGGTGCTCTTGCCAGGAATGGCTGTAGATGGCTATATCATCTGGGTAAGCAAGGGCAAACCCTCCTGCTCCTGCTAGGATATGATCTACCAGCCTCTGGAAAGTCACTGGGGCATTTTTCATCCCAAAGGGCATCTTTGTGAACTCATACAAGCCAAAAGGAGTCAAAAAGGCTGACTTCTCTTTAGCACTGGGAGTCAAGGGCACCTGCCAGTAACCCTTGGTAAGATCAGTAGTTGTAAGATAGTTAGCCCCACCCAGCTGCTCTAGGGTATCATCTGTCCTAGGCATGGAGTAAGCATCTGAGTATGTGACTATTTAGTTTCCTGTAGTCCACACAGAACTTGGTGCTGCCATCCTTCTTTGGCACCAGGACCACTGGGGAGGACCAGGGACTGTTATACTCTATAATTACCCCTTATTCCAACATCTCATGTATCTCCTCCCTCAGA
Source organism: Protopterus annectens (assembly GCF_019279795.1). Lineage (NCBI taxonomy): Eukaryota > Metazoa > Chordata > Ceratodontiformes > Protopteridae > Protopterus > Protopterus annectens. The sequence goes on along the minus strand of NC_056731.1, from coordinate 1,682,949,887 downwards.
TTCTGTTTGACTCTCTCAGGTACCCTATAAGGGGCCTGCCTAACAGGCCTTTGGGGTCCTGTATCCACCTGGTGCTGCTCCAGGTGGGTGCACCCTGGTTTCCCAGTGAACATGTCCCCAAACTCCTGTAACACTGCTCGGATTTCTCGAACTTGGATAGGAGATAGCTGCTGGGACACTGCTATCCCTTCCACTGAGGTGTCAGTCCAAGCCTCACTAAGGAGATTTGTCACTAGATCTCCCTCTGACTCCTCCTGCAATCCACTGCAAATGCTCAGCACAAGGGCCTCCCTATCATGGTAATGTTTCATCATGTTAACATAGTACAATTTGTGCCCCTGACACCTGCCCAGCAGTTCCACCATGTAGTTAACATCACTTACCTTTCCTACCACCTTGTAGGGTCCCTCCTAAGCTGCTTGCAGTTTGTTGTGTCTAACAGGAATGAGAACCATTACCTGCTGCCCCACAGCATATTCTCTAGCTCAAGCATTCTTGTCACACCACACCTTTTTCTGTTTGGCTTCTGCCAGGTTCTCCTGGGCAAAGCCCATGAGTTCCCTGAGCCTTGTCCTGAGGTTTAGGATATATGCCACAACAGACTCCTTGTAAGGTTCACACTCACCTTCCCACTCAACACAAATTAAATCTAGAGGTCCCCTCACCCTATTCCCATACAACAACTCAACATTGAAAAACCTGTGGATTCCTGGAGAACCTCTCTGTAAGCAAACAACAGATGGGGCAAATATATGCCCCACTCCCACTTAAACTGGTCTGCAAATGCCTGTATCATGGACTTGATTGTAGAGTTTAACCACTCAACAAGACCATTAGTCTGGGGATGGTAGGGGGTGATCTTCAGGTGCTTCACCCCACAGTACTTTCACAGACAAGCCAGCAGGTCTGACATGAAATTGCCACCGCTATCAGTCAGTATTTGTTTTGGAAACCTACCCTGCTGAAAACCTCTAACAAAGCATTTGCCACATTTTCTGCCTCAATGGAGGACAGAGCCACTGCCTCAAGGTATTGTGTAGCATAATCCACTACCACTATGAAATACTTTTTCCCTGTGGAACTTGGGGTTCTCAGAGGCCCCACAATATCCATAGCTACCATCTGAAATGGCTCCTCAATCACAGGCAAAGGCATCAAAGGAGCTCTCACCTTGTCTCCTACATTGCCTACCTTTTGGCACTGCTCACAGGTCCTGCAGTACCCTGTTACATCTGTTGAAATTCCAGGCCAATAGAAGTTCTGCATAATACATCTCTTGGTACGTTTTATGCCCATATGACCTGCAAAGGGAATTTCATGGGCTATGGCAAGAAGTGCCACACAGTAGGCTCGAGCCACTACCAACTGGTGTACCCTCTCACCTTTTAGCCTTACCTCAGGGGTACACTCTGTATAAAGTAAGCCTTTGTCCAGGTATACAGAATCCCCCTTCGCTTGAGAATCAGGTGCCTTACTAGCTACCTGCCTCAGGCCTTGCAATGTAGGGTCTGAAAGCTGAGCCTGTCTCAACTCTCTCTTTGTAACCCTTCCCAGCTCCCCTTCCACAGGAAGTCTGGCATCCTCTGATAGTGGTGCCTCACTGTCAGCCTAGGTACTACTACTCACCTCTTCCTTTGCAGTCCCTCTGTCCAAGAGAACATCAGTACTCACAAGCTGCTGTGGCTTACCTTCAGTCTCACTGCTATAGAGTAGCTCCCTCCCTGAAGTAACCAACTCACCAGTCCTGGCTGCAAGTATGCAGTCCATCTGGGTCACCCCCCAGGCAACAAGACCCACATGCTTGTCTCCTAGCCTGACTGTGTGTAACTGCATAAGCACATGGTACTGCCTCATCCAAATCCTTCCCTATCAGGACATCTGCAGATGGTAGTTTGATATCCTTGTTATCTCATGACAACCTACTATTGGCATTTTGTCTTCCCCACTTACTGGTTCCCTCACCTTTTGTTTCCCACCTTGCCTCAGAGGACATCTATATGCCACATGGTCCCACTGGTTGCATTCAAAACATTTAGGACCTGCACATGTAACTGGACTAGTGGCTTCCCCTGCTACTGGCAGATTCTGTTGGGGCAGTCTGTGCTGTCTACCTGCCTGGGTTTCTTTAGACCCATGAACAGTAATGGGGGTCCCTCTCCTGTGCAATGATGCCCTGCTTGCTAGGTATAGGTCTCCCTTCTTGTCCAAATCATCTGAAGTAGCACATTGTTTATCATCTGACCAGATCCTCATGCCCTCAGGCAAAGTGCTAAGGGCTTGTTCCCTCAACAAAAGGTCTGCCAGCCCTTCAAAAGTGGCGAACTGACATCCACTCACCCACCTATGAAAATAAGTGCTCACTTCAGTAACATATTTACAAACACTTTCATCTGGCTTGCGTCTATGCTCACGAAACTTTTTCCTATATGTTTCAGGTGTTAGCTTAAAACATTCTAACAAGTGATTTTTAACAGCAGTATAATCAAAATATTCAACATCAGACATTTTAGACAACACAGTTACAGCTTTACTATGGAGTACCCAGAGCCTTTGGTCAACATCATACCCTCTCAAACATATGAATGAAACTATCCAAATTATCCCCTCTTTAAAATGCGGAAGACATTTACTGACCTTTTGTCCTTTGGGGTCCAGTTACTCCCTTCCCCATTACCTCCATGACTCTGGCGAAGAGTCAGCATCTCCCTCTCATGCTCCCTCTGCCTCTCCTTTTCCTCAGCTTCCAGGCATAGCTGTTTCTCATTCTCATCAGCCTGTAGACTTCTCAGTCTCTCAGCTGCTTATATTTCCCAATGCCTGACCTCCAACTCAAGTCTCTTTAGCTCCAGATGGATTTTTTAAGTCCTCTGGAGAAAGGTTGAGCTGTCCATTCTCTGAGGGTGGTACATCTCCACTGTCAGTCTGATCATCCTCCTGGTTGCTGATTTCTGATGCAGAAGTGACCAAAGTTGCAATTATGTCTGCCTTAGTCAGGTTTCCATGCATCAGTCCCCTAGCCTGGCACATCTCAGCCAGCTGGCTCCTTGTCAGCTTTCTGTACACCTCTGCTGACATGCTACCTGCTCTCCCTGACTAACTAAGCTAACAATAGAAATAAAACAATTGTGATCTGAACTCTGAGTATTCACTGCATGGCTGAATTAGAGTACAAACACCTTCAGTGATCACTGTACACAAGCTACAGGAATTCACTCTACCCACACCCCTACAAGCCAATTAGTATTTGACAACCAATTAATAGGTGGTGTGGATATACCACTACTGCCAAAAAATTAATATGTGGTGTGGATATCCCACCACTACCACCAAATAATATGTGATGCCCATGCCCTGGCCAAGCAATCAATGAGCCTCAATCCTCACCACTAACACCAGTGAGGGGCATCCATATAGGGAATGGATAATAAATACACTCACAGTAAAGTACAATTTCCCTTAAGAGCACACAGAGATCACAGTCAGTCTGGGGCTGGTTTCTCCCTTTCTCTCCAGGTCCCCAATAAGACTCCCCACTGGCACAGCTATAGGGTTCAGATCTCAGCCAGCTGGGCAAGCTAAAACTTCCTGCATGCTCTCTGTCCAACCAGTGCTTTGTGTCCCTGCCCAAGTAGCTGACACACAAAAAGAAAAGAGTTTATACAACCACACAGACACTCCTGGGGAAGACTGGAACAGGTTCTCCAGCTGTGCCCCTTTTACCCAGACTATACAGTAGAAATCACTGCCACCACCCAGCTAATATTTATCAGCTACTCAAAGGCCCTTAAAAGGGTGTCCAATTATTACTGTGCAATATTATCCAAATGGTTCCCAGGCTAACAGAAACTACATTTACATTCTTTACACCTGCTCAGAAACCAGAGCAATAAAGGACATTTATACATGCCAATTCTAGCCATTAACTCTGGCCTCAAAACAATAGGCAGAATTCCTTCATCCAGACATATCAGAACCAACTTTAAAGATCAAAGACAATCATAAAATGCTTGACTTAGCTTTTTTACAGCAGAGTGCACTGTTATTACATTTTTGAAGTTTAACATTTACCAACATTTTTCCCCATTTAAGAGAACAACCCTGTGGCATATATTAATATTTACAAATGACAGAGTTAACTACAGAATTCTATTTGGCTAGGCTGGCAGCCTTCACCTATCTTCACAAACTGATATTCTCTTTAAGACATATATAAGACAATCTCAATATTTATTGCCCTTATAAATCTTTAAATGATGTAACAATGTAGTTGTACTATTTATTTTTGTAATATAAATGATATTTGGGAACTACTACTGACATATCCATTTTCAAGAGCATGGATGCAGAGCACACATGAGTCTGAGTAAATATGTGTTCAGTAACTAACAAGTGCCTTCCCTTTGGTTTTGTTTTACATACTTTATATTGGGATGAAGAATAGCTAGGCATTTAACATACTAATACATGCCAATCTTTCCATAGAGTACCTCCGAGCAACTGGTTTGCGCAATTGATGGCAAAGTGTTTGTATATGTGACAATCACACTGCATGAATACAACTTGAACTTGAGAAGTACTTATGCATGTAGCCTATGGCAGAACTAGCCAAAAGATAATATCATGTTTATACTGTACTTTAGATTTAAAATGTTGTGTCATAATTTTTAGAACATGAAGTAGTATTTCAAGTGCCTTCCTTGTTTACACAGAGTTAAATGACAAGCAAACGAGGGGCTCTGCTTAATTTGGAAAAAGGTGATTTTTTTCTATTATTTGCCTTCTTCTGTGCAAACACGCCTAGTGATGAGGCATGCTAGTCAGCACTTTGGACAGTACTGAGTGTAAGAAGGTTTCTCTGTGGCACCAGGTGTAAGAGCAGCAAATGAATATTTGAGAACAAATGACATAGGGTTCAAATCCAGCTCAATCTCATTTTTACACATGTTGTCAGGATGGTATTACATAAGTCAATGTGATAAGCTTTTGAAAACGTGAGAGGCAATGAGTACAGTGAAGTAATGTATAAAAACAAATTTATGTCAATAGTATACAAATGGCTTGCCATTTTTATACATTTATCAGTCCAAATAAATGTTAGAGTAAATGTTTCACAGTACTGCTTTTCTTCACATGAAGAGCTATTCACCATCACTCAGCCTTAATGCAAGATGCCAAACTCTGTGCAAATGCAGAGGACAAAAACTGAAGCCCTTTATTAGGGATTTATTTTTTATGAGTGTGCTGTGTGATTCTATTTTTTTGACTAAATTAAAGGTGTGAAAATGAGGTAGAAAAGAAAGTGATGCAATAAGAGGAAGAAAAAAGAGGAATTAATATAGGAATGTGCAAAAGGGAATTAGGAAAGTACCATAGCTATCCACTTCTTCAGCATGGATAGAATAGTGAATAAATTTGGACTGTCACCTCAGTGAAGATAGGTGAAAACACTGATCATGTTGTATAGCCAACTGGACCAAATCAAGTGTGTCAAGAAGACCCATGTGTGAAGTGGAGAGCTATGTATGGGATGATTTTTTTTTTTTTTTTTTTTGTGGGACGGGTGCCCAGTTTTTTTTTATGTTATTTCAGAAGGAATATTGGTTAAGGGATGTAGGTATGTCAGGCTCAGGTAAGTAGGGTAGGTGAGGAAGTGGGTGTAGACAAATAAGGCAAACAAGACAGAGACAGGGACAGTGAGGGATACAAATGGTTGGAGGGCACCATGATTAGGTATAGGCTGGTACATCATGGGCTTATGCCCTTCAAGCATGTGGACAGTGAGAATCTAGTCATCACTCTCAGAACCTTCATCACCGTCCCCTTTCTGAGTTTGCTGTTGCAGTGCTTGATGTTTTATTTTCTCAGCATTCAAACTAGCATCTTCTCCATACAGCTGAGGCATGTACCAATGGTATCTTGTACAACCTCATCCACCATGCCTGGCAGATATTAGCTGGTGACAAAACCCCCCCACCACCAATACTCCTGGAGGATACCACTGCACCAGCTGCCAGGGCAATGCTACCTGATGTTGAGGGCCCAGGAAGTGCAGAAACTGCAGAGGCAGTACTATCAGGTTACATCCCAGATGTGCTGGGTGTTGGTACAGCAACTGTTGATGGGGTGGCAGGCTCAGCCACACTGACTAGACTACCTCCCTATGCTGAAAATCATTTTGTCAAATGTCAGAAATGTATGACATCAGAACGTTGTGACCACACATATAACAATAAAAAAAGAGAGATAAGGGGTGGGCTAAGAGAAAAAAAAACATAATTAGAACCATCATATGTCACATACAACAATTACTGCAATATTAATATATGTTTGCTTTTAGGTTAAGCATACTTTTTAAAAACAACAAACTACGAATTCCAAGAAATCCTTGCAATATGCATATATTGCACATATGCTTTTACAAATGATACAGATTAAGTTAACAATATGGCATTTATGCCAATTTTGTTGAAATTAATATATCATTTTTTACAGTGTATTTGTTACCTGTGGGATCTGAACCCATAACATCTAAATACACTATTACAGTTGACTTCTACAATTACCTTGAGCTACAGAAAGAAGCATTCATGCTTGATTTTACAGTTGAGATGTGCATGCTTAATTTGCTACTAATGTATAAAAGAGCAATACAGCAGCTGTAAAATAAAGATGAGAGAAAAAGAGAAGAGCATTATGCATACCAGTCTTGCCTATCACTTGCTTTGAATACAGTTTAAAGTTGCTTTATCTGTATACTTACACAATTGTAGGATGTCAGCAATCTCAAACTCTTCCATCCACTGGCTGAGTTGTGCCTGCTTGCACCGTTTCAGGTTATTGTACTGGTGCCTGCATTGTTGTCCCATGTATGAAATGCCAGCCACAGTGGAGACAGCCTTGGCAAAACTATTCCAAGCCTCTGATTTATATTGAGACCTGGTATAGTCCCATGCAATAACCTACAGCTGTAGTACTTTATAAGGTGTCCAATGAATATTCTGGACTCCTCTACACCCCATCTTTAAGCCCTAAATTGGGCACCTTCCTTTTCACATCAGTACAGGTCATACTGCAACAGTTAAAGTGTTTTCCTGCCAAGTCATGATATCATGTTTAATGGTCAGTGTGCAAATCTGCACAACCATGCCAACTGAATTTGCATGATGTTAAGCAGAGGACAACATTGCCAAACAGAGAGCAAGGCAGTTTATGAAATAAGAAGGGTAATATGACAGCTGGCATTAGTGTATGGGTTGGATGCTGCTCTACCTGTTAGATGACTTGACATGTATTGGAGGTAAATATTTTATGACCTAACACATTTTTTTGTATGGCTTTACACATTGATAAAAGTAATTTGTACAATGTGGGATTCAAACCTATGTAAAATAGGCAATGCATATTCTTCCACATAGTTGCATTTTTCCTCCTTGCCACAGAAGAAGTGTCTGTCAAATGTACTCATTAATTATACAGGCACATTAAAGAGTGAGTGGTTAGCCATGTATGTATGTCTGTGATCTGACCAGGTCCTGGTTTATACATTCATGTGTATGTCACTGTTATTGAAGTATGAAGTCCATCCAGGGCAGAAAATATACTTTTAAGTACAGAAACAGACTTGTCAGCATACCTTCAGTCACACATATAATTCATATGATATCCACTGCTATACATAGTAATTGTTATGCATAATTATCTGTATATTGTTTTGTATTTGTAAAAATTGAGTGGAGCAGCATTAATAACATTTGGAGTGCACTACCTTAGAACCCTGGCTCACATGTATTGTGGCCATGAACTTACCATTTGCCACAGGGAGGGCTGGGCAGCAGGTCTATTTTTTACACTCACTACAGTCCATAGTGCTCATTGCCACTGAGGACTTGTTTATTAGACATACTCATTAGTTATGTATACACATTAAAGAGGTGAGTGATCAGCCATGCATGTGTGTGAAATGAATGTTCAGAAAGTTAAAGAAAGATAATTTTTAATTGTATAACCATACTTGCACTGATACCCACAGTTATACATATAATATAATGTATATGATACAATGTGTACGCTCAGTCCACCTACCAGACATAGTTATTTTTATATATAATTATTTTTATATTGTTAATTTTTATCTAAATTATAGTGGACCAACAATAATAAAACTTAGAGTTTGCTGGATTAGAACCCTGGCTCACTTGCATCATGATCATTGACTTACATCTGTTGCCACAGGAAGAGCTAGGCAGCAGGTGTAATATTTACACTCATTACTGTGTATGAGTGCTGACCACCACACTTAGTGTGTTTTCACAGTGGAAGACCACACATATTGCAATGTATCTTTTTAGAAGTTAACAAATCTACAGGTGTTGTGGAAGCATGCTGACCACTGCAGAATGCTGTTTAATGTGTTTGAGTGATGGAAAACAAAAGATGTAACAATGCATATTTTTTAAATTGACAATTTTCCCTATTGTCTGCAGGTGTTGTGGAAGCATGCTGACTGCTGTGCAATGCCTCTTAGCATGTTTGCACAATTGAAAGCAAAAGCTGTAACAATGTATCTTTTCTGAAGTTTACAATGTCTGCTTATTGACTGTGGCATCACACCGTGTTTTTGCAGAGGTAAGCAATGCACAAACTAGATATGCAAAGCTCAAAACTCATTACTGTTGTAAAAACGGTTTATTCATTTTCATCATTAAAAGATAAATGTGGACATAAACCATGATCTACATATCTTATGTGCTATGTGGGTCATCATGTTTACCAGATGTGCTGCACACACACTTGATTCACAGCTCTTATTTATGCTGTCCTTATCATAGAAGCAAATTCCATTAATTTTAAAGTACTTATCAGTTTCATTGTATTTGCACTAAGCACACTGCACAAATACTAATATTTAAAAAAGAAGGCAAAAAAAGGAAATAAAAACACTACAAAATACATTTTAGCACACCTTACCTATTTTTATGCAACTCAACTCTGAATTTGCACTATCATACTAATGAACCTATAAAACACACTAGGAATGTCTTATCTCTAATTGCCACATAAACAATTCCCATTATCTCCAGAGTATTAACAAGACATATACACTTGTATACTCTCATTTGTTTGTACATGTGTGGTCTACATATTTAGTGCAATGAGTGATCATACAACCAGTTATGAGTATTGTTTGCAACAGTGCAGTTATGGCTTCTATTTGTATTTTGCTCATTCTTCTCTTATCTGTATTGTACTCTCAGATATGCAGTCTGTAAGGCATATTGTATATTTGTCCTTTAAATGTATGATAAAATTACATGACAGTAAAAAACAGTTTTCAGCAAAGGTAAGAGTGTCTTGCTATTAATGAGCAAAAATGAGAAATGGGTGCTGTTCACTTTCATTTAAAAGCTTGCTAAAGTTATTTCTATATTTTGTAAGTGTATCCTGGGTGGCACACCCAATGCAAGTAAGGTAGTCTGAATTGCTGTTGTGTCTTTCTTCTCCCTCCCATTAATCATTCACAGTCACAATTCATTAGCAACTAACATTGAGGTAGTGTCTACACTATGTTTACACCTGCTACACAAAGTCAAAAGTTTGGAATTCAGCTATTCTAATGAGTTCACAACTCATTTGCATTTTCACTGTGCTCAGAAGCCTAAATCTACACTACGCAGAAGATATTTTGCTTTATCTGCAAAGATGAATTCTGATCTTGTTTAGGTATGATTGTATTTTCCAAGTACAGTCTAGATGTGTTAACATGTTACAAATAAAATGTTGATATATACATTAAAAAAGGGAACTTTTATCTGTATGCACTTTTTATAGTTTACTGTTGTGGTAGGCATTTTGGCAGGCATTTATTTTCTCAGATAGACAGCTTATTAGCTTTCATCACAAGTGTTACTGTTAAAATTGGTTATCTTACAATATTCTATGCTATTTCAGGGGAATGCAATGTACTATATTGCCAATGACACAGGGGTGTTTTACTTCTAAGCTGGTCCATAGACACCCCCAGGTGAGTGGTGCACAGTGAGAGGTGACTGCAAATTATATAAAATTGACTTTTCTGTGGTAAATGTGCACACATTGTGAGAATTGTGTTGAAAGCATATATAACAACTGAATTATGTGGTATTCCTTGGTTTGTATAAACTTTAATTTGCTTGTTGTTTTGGGGGTGGGCGAGCCAAAAAACATTTATTTGTTGCCACAACAGAAGTTGTGTTTCAAGAGGTTTGTTTATGAAAATATGTAGTCATCCTTTTATTTCAGTGGGTAACAATACATAACTGAAGTGGTATTCCTTGATTTGGACCAAACATTGGTTTGTGTGTGAGTGTGATATGGTACAGCCACAAAACCTTCAATTTTATTAATGAAATGTATGTCTCTGGTGCTTAATGTTGAAAATGTATATGCATATATGAGCAGGAATTTTCTTATGTGACATTTATGTGTCACATCCTTCTCTGTTTTATGTCACATAGGATTATGGCACCCAAGTATATAAATCCATGTTAAACCCCTTTCAGTGACTCTGAAAATGATGTCATAGTGCAGACGTTTAAGCTCCACAGTATCTTTCTGCTTGAGAGAGGACATGGGGATATGTCTGAAAGAATGCAGATTTGGAAGTAGATACTCAATGATGTCAATGTCATATGAGGCCGCACCAGGACTTATGATCATATGCGCCATAGGACCACTGATACAATTTAATTAGCCTGGAGAAAAGCAGCTGCAGTTGCCTGTTAACATCTCACTATGGGGAGGGGGATGCTGTTACCAAGCCACCACTGGTACCAAATGAAGAGTTCCTGTCCACTGTCAGAGATACAGCAACCTCAGTGGAAACTGCACACCGACATGTAATTGTTGTCGGTGCTGATGTGTCTGTGAGGACAAGTATGTGCCAGGAAGAGCTTCCCGGTAAGCTTACATATGGCAAGATGCAAGATTTGCTTGTATAGTAAAATATTGAAAGATTTAACTACTAGTTCCTGTGTTTTATTTTTTATGAATGTATTGATTAATAAATTTAATGACACATTTTTGTTCATTCCCCATGGGCTGTGGGTGGATGTGTCAGCCAAGTTTCAATAATAAGTATTGTTAATAGACATATTGGCAAAAATTGTTTATTCACTGTCCCCCTGTGTTACTGAAATTGTGATGATCACATCTTTAACTTGCATCATTTCTTCCAGGACCATTCTCTCTACCAAGTGTGGAGTCATCTGTACATGGTAAGCCAGATATTTTTTATTGATGACCATTTGTCAGATTTATGCATTCATCTGTAAGTTTGATGTGGGTGTACTGAGTGTGTTTATTGTGGTACCATCTGTCACAGTGTGACCAGTGCCAATTTGTTATCATATACATTTTTTAAATATTTAGTGTTGCCAAAGTGTGGGTGAGGTGCCATGCAGGAGGGTTGTTAGGGGTGCTCAGAGGAGTCCTGCTGTCTACCCTCCACCTGATTCTGGTGTGTCTTTACCCACCACTTGATCTATGTTTAGAGCCATCATGCAGGTGCAGGCATGTTCCACTAGAGTCTCCTACGACATGCTTAGGGTTGCAGATGTGGCACAAGCTGACATGAGTAGCTGTCTCCAATGTGTGACCGATTCAATGGATCAGGTGAATGACACTATGGAATGGGAGGTGTCTGTGATGGAACGTCTGCTGAGAGGGGGACAGCATCCACATGGATATATGTTAGCCAATGTGGCTATGCCCAATCATGCTCCCAGAGTGGTACTACATCCACTGTGTCATCAGTGATTGAGATTTCTACACCCAGACATGATAGGCCATGGGGTCATGGTCCTGGGTGTACTCATGAGGACAGCTTTCCAGCATACATTAGACATATTCAGATAGCAACAGCCCATTTGGTCATGGGCATGGACATGTGAGTTCAACTCCTGGAAAAGCCAGTTCTTGCTGTCAGGGGTGATGATGATGCTGAACTATTACCTCTGGTATACATGGCACATACCCATCTGGCATGCCAGGATGTAGATCTAAGACTAAGCGTGCCTGTGTTCTTGCAGACACTCATCTAGTAGTATACACGATAACGCTAAGTACTTATCACATATGCCATGAATCTCTTATCTTGATTTTTGATCTTTTGGATTCAAGGATAAATGAGTCTTTTGTCTGATGCCCATGGTGCATAGCTGACTGAGTGCTTAGTATATATGTGTTTGTGATGCTCTTTTGGAAATTGTACTTTATTTTTACATATTTTTGTATTGTGTTTATCTTTAATGCATGAGGTCTATTGGTTGATAAGAACACACCTATTGACAAAAGTCGGTGCTGTCACATATTGATGTCATTGCTGAAAAACTCACCTACCTTCTACTTAGGTATCTTAGCAAGTAACAGTATGCAAGCATCTGACATTTATTTTGTGTTCTTGGCCTGTTATTTTCCTATTCCAGGTTCAACACTTACCTTGATAGTTCATAGGTTCATAGGTTCATAGATAGGTACTAGGCTATTGGCCCTAGGGCCTATATAAGCCTAGCCAAAAAGGTACCCTGGCTTTCGCCACCTAAGAAAATTATTTTCATGTGCCCCTGTCGAGCAGAGCCCCAGAGGTGATCCCTGGGGTGAATTTCCTATTTCCCATCCAGTCATCAAGATTTTTCTTGAAGAGTGCTAATGAGGAGCTTTGTTTGATAGAGATAGGTAATTTGTTCCAGAGTATGGGAGGTCTCTGGGACAGGAATCTATCCCTCCAGCATGTTCTGTTTATTGTGGTGACAAGGTTTAGGTCCCTAGAGCGTGTAGCGTGGAGGGATTGGGATTTCTTTAAGTGCAGTATGTCCAACAGTGCTAGGTTTGACATAGCTTTACATGTTAGGTAGAGATTGCCTCTGAGTAGGCGATATACGATGGAGTAAAGCTGGAGTTTTTTGAGACGGTCTGCATAGAGCATCTGTTTGAGGCCAGTAATCATCTTCATGAGGGATTTCTGTGGCCTTTCCAGTTGTTATAGATGTCTTGTGAGGTACATACCAAAAGGGGCATTGTACTCTATAATGGGTCTAATGAGTGACGAGTAGAGGGGAACAATGACCTCTTTTTTCTGGATGAGAAACCTTTTGTGATGAGGTGTGCCATGTAGAAGGATTTCCTGACTACTGTGGCGATGTGATTATCAAAGGAGAGACTATTGTCCACCTGTGTCCCAAGGACTCTTATCACACTTTTAGTGTTAAGTACACTACCACCTATGTGGTAGCTCATGGGTACAGAGTTCTTACCAAAGGGGATGACAATGCACTTTTTGGCATTGAGCTTGAGGCCATGGCTTTGACACCAGGCATCTGTCTCAGTGAGGCCCTTTTGTAGGATGTCCACATCATTAGGAGTTTTGATTATGGCTCCTAGTTTGCAGTCATCTGCGAACTTCATTAGCCAAAGACCTTCTGTCAGTGAGCCTGTTGGCAACCCATCTTGTGACATAGGGATTAATACCTAGTTATATGAGTTTATCTATAATTCCAGAGTGGGAGATGGTGGCAAAAGCCTTGGCAAGATCTAGATAGGTTGTGTGAACCACCTTACCCTCATCTACAGCTTTGGTGACTGCTTCAAAGAAGTCTATCAGGTTTAGGAGACATGATCTGCCTTTTACAAACTTGAACTGAGTGGGGTCCAGAGTATGGAGATTACCAATGTCTTTGTTTATAAGTCCCATGATGATATGTTCCATTGCCTTGCAGACCAGGCTCGTTAGGCTAATGGGGCAGTATTTCCCAGGGTCCATGGTGGCTCCCCCCTTTGTGGAGTGGGGTAACCATCGTTGTGAGCCATTCAGTGGGCACAAAGTCTGAGGTGAAGCTATGATTGAACATGGTGCTTAGGTGGAGGTGCCAATTCATTCTGTAGTTCATGTAGAATGCAGCCTGGGATGTTGTTAGGTCCCATGGATGCTCTGTTCTTGGTTTTGGATAGTGTGGTTTTTACCTGTGCAGCCTTGATTACAGGAACTTTGCATTCTTCCAGTATGGAGATAGGCCCTTTAGGGGGTGAGAGAGGGGTAAAGTTAGCACTGAACCAATCTGCCAGGATGTTTGCAATATCAGTTGGTTCTGTATATTTAGTGCCATTGTGCTGTAACTCAGAGCAGATCTGAGTGTTGCCATTGAGATTCTTGACATAGCTATAGAATGCTTTGTGGTTGTCTTTAGAATCAGTGGTAATTTTGTTTTTGTAACTAGCTTTGGAGGATTTTATAAAAGATCTCAGCTTTTTACAGAGGCTGACCAGGGAGTTCCTCCAATCATAGGATTTTACTCTTTTTTGCAACAGTTTCTTTCTTCTGTTGTAGAGTTTGTTTATGGCAGGGGACCACCAGATTAGATTGGCTTCCTTTTTTTTTGGCGGATAGCATCTTGGTTCTGTTAGGGATAGCATGATCCATGCACTCATGTAAGTGTCTTGTATCTTTAATGCATGAGGTCTAAAGATAGTCCTGCAGTTACAAGTGTTTTAATTCAGGGACGACTGTGTGACTGTGTGATGCTAGCAGTACTTGGCCATTACATGGTAAGTAAAGGCTTTGAGCATTGCCTGGCATCACGTTTACTGTATGCATATCTGCATGTACATAGGATGAAAGTTGTACCCCCTTAGTTGGTGAGCATATGCACTATCCATTGCCTCTTGGCCAGGGTGAGGGCATATTGAGCACGCCTACATCTCCCTACACCCACGGCAACTGGTGGATCCCTCTCTGACTCTTCATCTGTGCGTGGCTGTGGTAACCTTGCCAGTGGTGGTGGGATGTGTGTGCCCCTTCCTGTTAGTGCTCTTGTTGAAGCTATTTTCTCTGAATAATATTGTGAAGAATGGCATAGACAGTGAAAATTTCAGCACAAGTACGGGGATTGCACTGTCATGTTCCCCTTGATGCATCTATGCACCAGAACCATGAACCCAAACACATGCTCTTTGATAATTCTTGCTTGAGCGTGTGCCCTATTATAGTCTTCTTCTGTAGGTTGTTGTGCATTTCTGATGGGTGTCTTCTGTAGGTTGGTGTGCATTTCTGATGGGCATCATCAGCCACCATTTGAGTGCATACTCTGCATCACCCAGTAAATGATCTTGTGGGATACCCCCCAGAAATCCTCTGATACACTTGAGAGTTGTGCCAAATATGTTTTTTTGTGGTAACTGCCAGGGTTGCCAGCACACATACATTCCAGATGATTCCTTTAGCATTACACACAACTTCAGAGTTAGTGGAGTGAAAGCCCTTTCAGTGTATGTACACCCTTCCCTATTTCCCAGGCGGTGCTTTGATTTCAATGTGTGTGCAGCCAACTTTAGTGAAATGAGTTACAGGCTAGAAATCCTGGATAGTTGTAGCTCTGTCCTCAGATGTATGGAGAAAATATATACAGTCACAGGCATATTATACAATAGCATTCAGGAAATGATGGAGGATCCTGGATGGTGATGCCTGCGACACCCCCAAAATATCCCTTGTTGGTTTCTGAATTGTTCCTATAGCTAATATTCTAAATGCTACACACACCTTAGTTTCCACAGGTATTGTTTCCCCTTGGTTTGCCCTTGCTCTCAGTTGAGGATGACAGTGGTTGCAAAGTTCCTGTAGTGTGTCTCTCCACCCTGTAGCACTCTACAATTTTCACTTCATGCAGACCATAGAAAGTTAAATGTGTCTAAACACCCCTCTCCTTCTTGGCTGAGGTCTTTTAGCAGCAGCAGCATAGACTTGGGCTTCTTGTACATACATGTATATAACAGTAACAGCAACCCCTAGCATTCTTTTTGTGTAAAGTAGTTTCCGTGGCTGTATTCCAATAGGTTTTGGAATTTGAGGCCAGAATCTGCACTGAGTATACATGATTACTTTATAGCTTACTGAATAACTCCTCCATCTCGGATTGGTTGATTAGCATACAATTTAGTTGCTTATGCTTTAATTAGCATCTCACAATGTTTACTGTGTTTGTGCCATTCTACCATGTGCGTGTCATGCCACAGTGCATGCATATGGTTTTAGCGCATAGTATAGGCTTTATTGAATCTCTAAAACTGACATTTATATCAATAAACAAGAAATATTTCATGAAGATGAGGAATTAACTAAACAGTAGTACAGCACATCTGATATGCAAATAGACAGGGACTGGTTACCTGAAGTTCCTCTTTAGTCAGGATAGCAAAAAATCACCAAAAGTATCTTTAAAACTATCAACAGATTTTAAATGTGGAGTGAAAAAAGTAACTCTTCCTTACCTTAAACCATGAGATGATGACTTGTCAAGGCACTGTGTACATTGGCTATGGTTCAAATATTCATATGTAGGTAATGATTTTTATTCTATAAACATGATATCCGATTTAGTTATGTTTGATCATTGAAACTAATCTAGCTGTCTTAATGGAATTGTAAAATATGTAGGTAATTATTTATTGTATTTATTTATTTGCATTTAGTTACTGGAAATGCCTGAATGGGTCATGTAAAAGTCCTTTTTAGTGAAGGTGACAATTTTACAAAGATATTATAGCAAATATTTTAGAGTGCAATCAATATTTGAAATGTGACTGCAGATTCAGCACAGGATATGTGTTTATGCGTATGTGTGATAAGGAGCAGTTGTCAAAGAAAAAAGTGGGGATTTCAGTGAAGAAGGAATGAGTAGGGTAAGCCAGTTGTAAAACAATGGGAACAGGAGTACAAAAAGAGAGAGCTAGCAAAAGTTAAATGAAGATCCAGGATAATGCAATGTGTACAATTTTTGAAGACTGAGTATAAAACTAGGTGAGAGTTTTTTTTTTTTTTTTTTGTTAATCTGCATGATTGAGTTTACAGAAAAAGTCAAGGGTTCATAACAACATTTATAAAAACAACAATATTCTAGTGATACTGATAAGAGGAGAAACTCTGCAGTTTGAAAGGGGTCAGTTGTGTTTATGTGTGTGTGAGGGGGAGGAGTTTAAGACTGATTAACCATAAAGAGAAGAGCAGTGTTAGACTGTAGGGTTAAGGAGATGAGTGTAGAGATATTTTTTCTTGAAACTGTTTGGAGCTTGAGGTTGGCAAAGGCAGTTTCCATCTTGATCCAAATTGGGGCACATTACATGAGTACACAGCTTCACCATGTTCCTTTGAGGCCATGTTCTTGTAGGCAAGGTATTTGTCTTTAGAGCTTAGTTCTCTTATGGGTCTGTACCACTTCATAAGTCATATTTTGGAAGGAAATTTGGATGGTTGGTGCAGAACAGAGTGGGCTACCTTAAATTGGGCATATTGAACATAGCCAACACATTCCATCCAGTTGTTTTATGTACTGTAGAGCTATGCAATTATCAGTTCTTCTAGAGTAACTAAAGGCCAGTTTTGCTATTTTGTTGTAGCATTTCTCTAGTCTTTCTTGTTTTGTAGTATGCAGGTTAGTGTAGGTTAAGGCAGTGTTGAGTAGGCTAGGTAGGAGGTAATCAATGGCTGTAGTCTTTTGGACTCATTGTGAGAGATAGGTTTTGATTCTGTACAACACACATACTTTTTATGAGTACTTTTTGACATTATATAAATGGAGGTCAAATTTAAATTTATTGTCCAGGGTAACTCTGAGGACTTTGGTAGTGGGGAATATATCACGGATAATATCATTGGAAGAAGTGATAGAAAAAGTACTATGTCTAATAGGACTGGATTTAGGTAGGAAGACCATGACTTTTTCTCTTTTTGCATTAAGTATAAAGTCATACTTTAGCCAGAGTTCAATTCAGGAGTATGATTCCTGTGTTTGGCTTGCAGTTCATTCATGTATGGGGAATAGCAAACAATGGTGGAGTCGTCTACATACCGAATAAGTGAGGTGGGGCTAAAAGTGGTATGTAAATCACTGACAGATGTATTACACAGCAATGGGCCCAGTATAGTGCCTCGAGGAATAACTATGTTAACAGGAAGGTAAGAAGAGAATGCTGTCTGCCACTTGGCACGCTATATACTGTTAATTATGTAGTTATGGAACCATTTGATAGTGCTTTTGGAGACGTTGGTAGTGGTGAACTTATGAAGTAACTTATAATGAGACTGTGCTAAATGCTTTTTAGATATTAATAAAAGTGGCAGAAACCAAAAGATTATTATGTTGTAGACTGACAGTATTTAGGAAAGATACTAAAGAAGTTGTGCTACAGTTACGGCAAAGTCCATGCTGGTAGCTAGAAAATAGGTTTTGGTCTAAAAGGTACTATAGTTACTGAAAGTGAATACATCTTTCTGGTTTACTATCAAAATCTTACCAGTCCAAAGGTCGAGACATTTTACTCCAACCTTTCCTCGAATGTCAGCATGCCTAATACAGACGTGCACAAACATAACACCACAGGCCAAGAAGTGGGAGAGGGGGCAAGTTTTGACAGTCAGTAATACTGGAACTTGTCATTCTAATTAACAAAAGGCAAGATTCACACAGCTGAACTCCACCTTCAGAGTGGTGAGTTTTTCATGGTAAACCCATCTTTCCAATATGATTGATAGTGGAGGTAGCATGTCAGTTGTTTTGGAGTTACTAAGATAATTAAATTTGTCACCTTTGTCTAGAGATATTATATAACTTTGCTTCCAGTTTTTGCAAATTTGGGATTCATTTATGAACCACGTATTGAGTACCGAGAGTTGGATAATTAGTTTAATAACTCTGTCAGGAAGATTGTCAGTTGACATACTGGCTAATGTGTTTACCTTACATATGAAAGGTGCAGGGTTTGATTCTCAAATATGATAATCAGCTAGTCTTAAAATGGCCTCCAAAGGCAGTTAGCCCAATATTAAGGTTGACTTGATTTTTGTAGAGTTCTATAATACTGGAAGTTCTGAGTTGCTGGTCCTGTTGCTACTACTTGCCAGCTCTGTCCCTTTTCCTTGTTAGCTGTTTTGTGTTCTGTGTTAACTAAGGTGCAGTGATGGTTTTGGCATGTTTTCTTTTTAGGGGGTGTTGGGCATTTAGAAAATCTAAAAAAATATATGTTAAAGATTGTTGAAAGACTGTTAAAATTGTGTGTGTTTTAATATGGCACCAATTAATGTAGTAAACTGCTTAGCTCTTCAACTATATTAATTACAGGTTCTTTGTGTAATATCTTCATTTTATTAAACTAGAGTTAGGGTTAGGTTAGGGGACAGTTTTAGTGTAGTCTCATGATTAGTGGTAAAGTTAGGGAAAGGGTTTTTCCTACGATAATGTGCAGGGTCGGTGTTAGTGTACATGAGTAGGGAGGTGCAGAGATTAGGGGATTGAGCTAGTATTCCATAAACTTTACTCCTCCCCATCCATGTCCCATGATAAGTAAACAAAGTCTGGCTTGTTTGCATAAGCTCACTGCAGCTCAATTTTGTATTTTAACCGATTTGTCTCTCTCTGTTTTCTGCCAACAAAAAAGCCACCTCATTCTTATCTGATAGTGACCATAAACAGGTCTAGAGTTCTGTGTTTGTTTATATTAATTTAATATGCTGAAACCAGAGAATAAGCAGGTAGCAGAACTTCAGGCTTGCTACCTTATTCATTTTTCAGAAAGGGGAGTTTGAGTTGCTTGCTGAATTTTGAGCTAGAGTTAGCAGGTTTTAACTCATGCCTTTGACTTCCAAAACTCTGATGTCTCCTGTTTAGAACCCCAAAAAAGTATAAATACATTACTTGACTCACATGCTTTAAAATTCACATTCTCTGCATTAAGAGATTACTCCATGGCATGCAGATGCATGCCTTTCCAAGTAAAGTATCTGAGAGAAGCATGAACTCAGTATTTATGCAAAAGAGGGTGCCAAGATACTCAGACTAGCACATTCTAAAGAGAGGAGTTGAGATTTCTGCAAAATTTTGTTTCAGCAATATTGTTTTTGTTCTCAAGATTGAACAATCACTAGTAGAATTTATGCAATGAGCTAGCAAATGTCA
Source organism: Protopterus annectens (assembly GCF_019279795.1). NCBI lineage: Eukaryota > Metazoa > Chordata > Ceratodontiformes > Protopteridae > Protopterus > Protopterus annectens. The sequence goes on along the minus strand of NC_056731.1, from coordinate 1,682,929,908 downwards.
TCTCCTTTCATTCTGCAGGGGGCATACCTTCAAACAGTAATGCCCCCAAGTGTACCCAATCATTTCAATCCCCCCACCCCAAGAGAGGTAAGCAAGCCACACCCCTTCACTCCTTCCCCTCCCTGCCTGCTTCTTTAAGTGATGCGGCCACTAACCAAGTCAATTAGGTAGGAGTAAGGGTTCCTTCTCTGTGTATGATGGAGTCGGGCTTACTGAACAACGTTACTACAATCTATCTGTATATGTCTATATTTATAAATTTATGTACATAAATATTTATCTATAGACAGATAAGCAGATAATTACAGATAAAAAGATATATGTGCACCACTCAACTAGTATGGTTTGGGGAAGTGAGAGGCATGGAAGCAAGAGGAGAACCTGGCTTGGAGTACTTGCATATTACAAGCTTAATATATATAATATATATATGTATGTATTAATGTCTTGTCATATTAAGTGCATGTGATGTCTGCACATTTGAGTCTGGAGATACAGAATTTCATTCAGTTTTTGCACTTGCATGATTCTGAATTGACTTTGACTTTAAAGACGTGGTATGAGAAAACCTTGTCTAAAATATTCTGTACAGTTTTGGTCACATAACTACTTGTCATAGGGTAAATAACTTGACACTCACTATATGTTTATTTATTTAGCATTTGTTTACCAGGAAAGTCTGACTTGGAACAAAGCTAATTTTCAACAGAGGCCTGGGGAGAAATGGTCTAGATGCATGTCTTTGTAACGTGGGAGGAAACTGGAGTACACAGAGAAAACCCACACAAACACAGGAAGGACTTGCAGACTCCACATAGAAGGCACTCCAGCTGAGAATCGAACCAGAAAACCTCTTGCTGTGAGGAAACAATGCTACCACTGCATCATGGCACCACCCTATATGGTGTATCAAGTCCATTTTAATCAATGGACTGTTCTGTTGAAAGTCTTACACTTGTCCTAAGGTCGTGTAACCTCAAATCATGTTTGATTTGTTAGACTGTGCAGGAGGCAAATCTCCCACTTTCACTTGCAATATAAATTTTAAACTATCTTTCCCAAATTTTAACAAAACAATGCCTTGACTAAAAGGGACTTAAAATGTTATACAATAGGTCTTTGGTTAGATTACAGTGTTTCATGAGGCATCTTAACTTTAGACTGAAGCGTGTTACTTTGATCTAAAGTTGATCATACATAATACGGCAAACATCAATCTTGGTAACTGTGTAAAACATTGACAAGCATAACATCGAATAGTTAACCATTGAAGGGAGCACCATGTCGCATGAACAAAATGTAACTACAGCAGTGCCTCAGTAGCTACAGGCCACAGAGTGGTACTTAATGCTGCTTCTGGCAAGCAGCATCAGTGGTTTGCGGCTGACTGTAGAAAATTTATTTTTAAAAGTAAGTGCAATCCCATCATATTTAATATAATGATCATTCATTATTTATTTACTTATGTTGTGTTTATTTCATGTAATATTTTTTTTTACAGTTTTTATGGATTGTAAATTTTTAGCCCTCCCACCACATTATTTATTCATGTTGTGCATTTATGTGGTGATATGCATTGGTGCCATATTTGAGTGCACTGTACAATGATACTTTCTGCACAACTATGTGTACAATGAACTTTAGATCAAAGTAACATGCTTTAATCAAAAATTAGGAAGGCACTCAATTCAACAACTATACAACTTAACAAAAGTGACCAAATAATGCATAATTAAAAAGCAATGCACTGGACAGAGTTGTCTTTCTTACTCTTCTTTATTTTATTAATATTAATTCCAGGTGTGTAATTTTAAAATAAATACAATAGCTGTCTGTCACATGCTCAGTTGTTAAGGAACCATTTTTCAACATATTAATCTTCAAAAGTCAGTTCACTGCCCTAGAGATTCCATCAAACTAGGATTATACGCATGACAGAGGCAGTCCAGAGCATAACCAAAAATGAAGTCGCATCCACAGTGGACTGTATAAGGTGGCAGATAAATTAAATGAGCTTGATATGCCCGTGTGAAAGAAAGGAGGGTGAGGAAGTCAAGGCAGTTATATTTATTATATGGCAGAGTATATCTATCTGCAACATTCTCCAGCAAATTCAGTATGGCTGGAGAAAAGGGAACCCCTTAAAAACGCACTGTACAACTAATCAAGTGTATGTTATACAGTGGATGGGAAATACACAAATCAGACTGCCGGATGAGGCATTTCAGGTAAGCAGACCGTATAAGCCATTAAGAAAGCATATTCTAGAATAGGGTTAGAAGGACTTCATTGCTGGTTACCTAGAAGTGAACAAAATAATATCTAAAGAATATTTTACAGAAGTAGGCAGTCTCATGTGCTAAACTCATCTTGTCTTCCATCAGAGTCTGGACTTCCAATATAAATAGTAAAGAAAATGTATTTATTTTATTTATTTTTATTTATTTATTTGCAGTTTGTTAACCGGGAAAGTTTATTGGGCAGAGATGAGCCCATTTTCAATGGAGGCTTAGAGAGAAAAGCTCCAAACATAGTTTTACAATAACAAATACAAAATCAACAAGATTTTGTAAGTTATACACATTATTCAAATATCAGAAAACAAAATTACAGAAAATGGTAAATGGAAAAACATTAATGGAATGTGTCCTAACAGAGCATTCTAAGGAAATATAAAAATATCAAGTGACATGGAATTAGTAAAAAAAAAAAAAAAAAACATTTGTGGAATGAGCCTTAAGAAAGCATTCTTAGGAATTATAAAATAATGAGACATTTTAGAGAGTCAGGCATATGAGTATCTAGGTTTTTTAAGGCAAATGGGGGAGAGGTAAAGTCGGAAAGGATGAAAAGAAGGTGATAAGAGTAGAAACAAGTCATTAGGATGATTTTTGAGAAATGAAGGGGTGAAGAAAGCTGGGGTGGAATAGAAGGAGTCAGGTGGGGTGAGAGCAGGAACATTCCCAGTGAGAAGGGAGATGGGAGTGAAGCAAGATCTTAAAGGTGGAGTGGTTGTGGGTAGTTCGAATGTGTGGAGGAAGTCAGTTCCATAGTCGAGCTAGGGAGAATTATAATAAAAGTTGCCCTGGAATACGTATGGGTTTGTACACTTCAAGAAGATTTTGATTGTTGGACCTGAGCATTGTGAGGGAGGAGGAGAGGAAAGGACAGTTAGAGGGTTTGAAAATGAGCTTTTGGGCCATTGACAGTTGAATGTATGAGAGATAGTTAGGGAGTTCCAGCCAATTCAAGGAGTAGAGAGTGTCGGAGTGGTGAGAGAAGGATTTTGATCTGATGGCAATCCTAGAGATTTTATTGTAGCAGGAAGATCGTTTTGACTTTAGGGTGGATTTAAGATTAGTAAGAAGAGGAGCTCCATACAGGAAAGAAGGAATGAGGTATGTGGTAGAGAGGATCTGTTTGGTTGAGGGAGTAAGGTAATGACTGTGTTGATACAGCATTCTGAGTTTCTGGTGAGTTTTCTTAATATTAGTTTGTAGATGAATGTCAAACTTTAATTGATTGTCAATAATGACACCAAGAAGCTTTGTGTGGGGGACTACTTCAATGGGGGTCATGTTTTGGCTGACTATAGAGACGGAGTTCTTGTCAGTTGTTGTGTGTTTAGATGGGATAAATATTATGATTTTGAATTTAGATGCATTCAGAGCCAGGTGATTATTCAGCATCCAAGACTCGGTGTGGGAGAAGGCATCTTGAGTTAAATTCATGAGTTTGGGGAGAGATTCAGCAGAGCAGATAATGGTAGAGCCATCAGCGTTTTGGACAAGTTTAGCATTTGGGATGTACTGATGGAAGTCATTGATGAAGATGTTAAATAGTGTATCGAGCCTTGTGGAACACCTGTCAGAGTGTGAAAGATGGAAGAGGTACAGTTTTTCCACTTGACAGAGTGTTGTCTATCTGAGAGATAACTAGTAAACCAGTTGATGGAAGAAGAGGAAAGATTGAGATGAGAGAGCTTGGACAAGAGGAGGTTATGGGAAATGGTATTGGAGGCCGTAGATAAGTCTAGAAGAAGGGTAGATACAATATTGCCAGAATCACGAGTACAGTTGATGATTTTGAGAAAGGAGAGAAGGGCAGTAGTGGTGCTGTATCCAGGTCTGAATAAATGATGTGTATGGGTCAACAGTTGGTTGTCTAAGTATGGTAAGAGTTGTAGGTGGATACATTTTTTCAAGAATATTTGAGAAGGGGACAGGATGGCTATTGGACAGAAATTGGAGATTTCAGAGCTGTTGTCCCCTTTGTGGAGGGAATGATGAATGTTTTTTTTCAAGAGGAGGAATGCATAGGATTCTTGACTAGAACTATTTATTAGGATGCAGATGGGAAGAGCTATGCCATCGCCAGCTAGCTTGAGGAAGTTAGATGGAAGGTTATCTGGGGCATTAGAGCATGGTTTTAATTTTTGTAGGAATTTATGATATTGATAGGAATAGGTTTGATAGTAAAAGGGGGAGGTGAGTAGCATTGGTGACTGAGGGGTTAGGGTTTGGAGTGTGAGATGAGGTCTGAGTTGATACATTATTAGGGAAAGATGTAGAAAATTTGGTTATTGAGTCTATGAAAGAGGTGAATTGAGTAACTAAGACATGAGCTGGAGACCTAGGATCTGGGCAGGGGGTGTCTTTTTTGCCAGGACAGAGGAGGGCAGAGATACTGCATAAGATTTTTTTGGGGTTGGAGTTATGATTATTTTAAAGTCTGGAGTAGTAGATTTTTGGTCAATAGTAATTGTTTTACTTTATTTCAAAGTTGCTTGTATTCAGACAGAAAGTTAGGTGTTTAAAATGTTTGGCAATGTCTCCATGATTTATCTTGGAGATGCATGAGGGTTATAGTTTCTTTGGTTCACCAAGGGACAGTTTTGGATTTAACCATTATAGTTCTGGGTGGAGCAAAGTAGCTAAGTAGGTTAATGAATGAAGTACTGAAGTAAGTAACAGCGTTGTCCAGAGGAAGGCTTTTTAGAGGGTTCCAGTTTGTGTTTTTTAAAGAGTCAGAGAAAGTTTGAGGGTTGACATTTTTCAGCATACGGGTTGAGATATTGTTCTGCTGCAGATGGAGGAAGGAAGGTGAACTGCATTTGTAGGCAGGAAGATGATCAGTGAGAGAGTCAGGTAGTGTATCACTATCAGAAATAATGTTGGGGTGGAAGACTAATATCCAGTCCAGAAAACTGAAGTGTTATGTATGCTAGGAGAGTTCATTAGCTGGGTGAAGTTATATAGGTTTATATTCTGAGAGGCTGTAGGTGAGTGTATAGAAGTCCAGTTTATGTTAACATCACCTAGGAGTATTGTTTCATTACTTAAATTAGATTAGTACCATGAGAGGATATCCTCAAGGATAGGGATATTATTGCCTGGTGGAATATATAAAGCAGTTATGGATATGTTTTTGTGGTTGTTAATTTTTAGGAGGGCCAGGGTTAGCTCGGCAGTAGTGAACTGGGGTATAGGCTTAGTAAAGGGTGTCACTGTTAGGGAGGAGGAGAAGATAAGAGCTATGCCACCACCTTTCTTTTGAGTTCTGTCATTTCTTATGATTCTATAATTGGAAGGGGTTATTTCAGGGTCTTTTATATGAGGTTTCAGACAAGTTTCACAGGTAGAAAGAATGTCAGGGTAGTTGTGGGAGAGCCAGGCATGGAAGTTAAGTAGTATATTGCATACACTTTGGGCATTAATTGTAGCAAAAGGGAGAGATGTATGGGGAGGGGGTGAAGGTGGCACGTTTGGGTTAGAGGAGTAATTGTCTGAAGGGCCAGGGTTAGTGTGTATGTCAATAGAGAGGAGGATGGAGATTAGTTTAAGAAGGCGGGAGGAAAGGTCTTTAGATTCTTTAGAGTTGGAGTTGAGGGCAATAAGGCAAGTAAGGATTGGACTGTGAGGGATGAGGACTGCATTACAGATATCAGGGATTAGTTTTCTGATAAAGAGGAGAGAATCACTGTGGAAATAAAGGTGGGGAGAAATATAGGTTGAGAAGAATGATTATTTTTTGATGTATATAGAGGTTATGTGAAGAGGGGCATAAGAGAATTGTGGGAGACTGGTGAAGTGGAGTAGGCAGTAGAGGAAGGGAGGAAGAAATATTAAGGGTAAAGTCTGTGAAGGTTTGATTTGCATGACAGTTGTTGGATTATTGTACAAGGTGGGGATGTGTGGGATAATAAAAGAGATTAGTACTAGATAAAAGTAGTTTGTAGTGTAGGGTAGAATGAATACTACAAGGGAGGAGGGGATATCAGAAGTGGAGAGGGGCAGTAACTAGAATAGTTGAGGGAGGGGGAAATAGTGATGTGTAGGTAGGTGAGGCCTGTTCTGATAGGCTAATTTTACAGTGGGAGTGGTAATAGGGATATATGTGTAGAGGTGCTGGGGCGGGTGGGAACTGGGGGCAAGGTAGGGGAGCTGAGTGAACTCATAGGGTGAACAGTGTGGGCAGAGCTGAGAAGGAGAAGTGAGGAGGAGAAGTCTGAAAAACAATCAGTAACACAGTCTCTATCGAGCACATAGAGCTTTTGGCAAGCTCGGAGGTAAGCGTATCGTTAAGTTTAATTTTAATCCAACTCTGCGAGGCTTCACCGGTTCTAACAGAGATTTACAAAAAGCACTAGGAAACCTACTGCAATCCCTAGAGCTGCAGGGGACAGGGAAATAAAATATTGCTGGGTATTTATTAGTATAAAGTGTGGGCATGTACTGCCACCTAGTGGCGTTCCTATATAATATAAAAAAATAGAAAGAGCTTCTTAAAATGGGGGACGAGGGTAGCAAACAGGGGAGAAAGTTGGTGAAAAAAGACCGCTGTAGGCTGCTAGTGTGCACACCACATATAGCCAAAAGAAACACTTTTAAGTTAAAAATATTTTACATACACGCAGCTGGAGCACATTCTGTTAGAGAATCCCTGTGTTTCTTCCTTTGGAGAGTTAAGTTAGCCAGGCCACTTTAATGAAGGTTGGGGGAGCACCCAAATTAAAATGGATCAGAGTGAGCAGCGAGCACATTTTTTCATGCTTGCATTGTGGTCATGCAAATGAATAAATGGCCCAGATCGTACCTGAATAGGGTCCTTGCACCAAAGCACCTACTCAAATAACAAATCAATAAATAAACATGATAAAAAGACACAACCGCTCCAAGTACATTCTCATTTAATCATGTAATGCTATAAAGTCTCTTGGCACCGTATGGAATATAAATTCCTCCTTAATTTATTCAGTGGAACAAAACTGGAAGACTTCAACCCATATTATTATATCTAATTAACTTCTGAATAAAAAGTTTCTCACATTCTGCATCTGGCTTCAGAAATTAAGCCACCACCCAGTTCACTTGCCCAGGAAAGTATGTCACTCTCAAAATTAAAATGGTGAGTGTTAACATGTTTATTATTATTTATTTATTTTTTTGTTAAATGAATAGTTACTTGAATAACATGCAAGATATTATCTTACTAAAAAAAGAAATGGAAAATGTATACATGAAGGTTATAAATTAAAAGTGAAATCAGCCTATTATATACCTGGAACTACAGAAGAAAGCAAACATAGGGCTTGTTCCTTTGTTAATGCAAATGAGACTAAGATGTTACTCAGGGTTTTCAATGATAAGATTACTTTTTGAATTTATCTATCCTTAAATGGATTTACAGTTTAGCAATGTATATGTCAGATGAGTTCAGATATGTGAGTGAAAGATGTTAGCATGGTTACCTCTTCCATCTTAAATTGTAGTGATTCCCTAGTTTCCCTGGCTAATGTACTTTTTATTTAGAGACATATGATACTACTATGATGGAAATTATCCTACACCATAAAATGAGGAAGCCTGCCCAATAAATTCTTACCCTGTCACTTGAAGCTGGCTCTGTGATATACATTACTCCTTCCAAAACTTGAAACAGATACACTGTGGCAGTGTTTTATCCTTCTGGTGACAGAACTGCATATTTACAGAAAGTTGGAGACCAGAAAAATGGATTTTGACAGTAGGCAATAACTGTTTTGTCTACTTTGTTATATCAGTTCCACCCCATACTATGTAAAATGGATATCTCACTTACTTAATAAATACATATCTATTCAATGCAAACATGCCCTCTATCAGCAGCATACATTATTGTATTCTGTCAATGTTTGTGTCCCTCCTGTCTCTGGAGGAAGGCCATTTTACTAGTTTGCTGCCATATCTGGGAAATAAATAGCTCAGTTTGTCTTTCCTGAGCAATCCATAATATATGTGTTACACATTTACAGCCTTGTTTTACATTATCCTCTTGTATTCTGATGATTATTATAGTATAAATGTCCTATATTCTAGTATAAATGCTGACTAGTAATGCTAATTAATGATAATTTATTGGACTGTGATGATTATTTCAGCAAAACTGCCAGACGGCCATTTAAGTAGTAATATAAATACAAATGCCTCTTTTTCTTCCTCAAACTATGGACTGGCTCAGCATAAACATTTGTGGCTATTCGTTGTTATGCACAATGCCCACTAGACCAAAGTATGTGTATAGGAGTCACTATAACATAGAAGTAGTTGCAATAGTTCATGGTCTGTGGTTAAATAGATCCATTTGTAAGTTTTCTCATATGCAGACTTGTTGAGAGCGGTGTGTCTTTAACTAGTATACTACTGGTGTTCCACAATCTACTGCTTTGTACCTGAGCTCAACCAGTTGCATACGTAAGCTGTGAGCACAATGCTCAGTATGCAATCATGTTATTAACATAATAAAATATTGGCATAATAGTTTTCTGAGTCATATAATGATGTCCAAATTACACACTTGTTTACTACATGTATCATTTTAAGAGATGCTCCTAAAGTATGCTATTCTCTAGCAAATTCTGCAGGGTGCATAGAAGTGTACACAGGCAGTATGTAATAAAGAGTTAAAGTTATTAGCACCCCCGGACTTGGTCTTTTTTACCAGCCATAAAACTACAGGAATAAAAGTCATTCAGCAAGCCCTTTTAGCTGCACCAAAGTGTCACTCAGGTGGAAAGCAAAACAGCTACTACCAGCAGCCCTTTATCTATCATCTTAACAAGGTAGCAAACATCAAGGAAGCAGCTCAAAATTTCTACAGATCAGTGTAGTTTATGCAGTATTTTGCTATGAAAAATGTTTGATTAAAGCATTCTTAGGACCTCTATCATACAGACTGGTGGTATGCCATCAAGGAAAGCAAACACCTCCGTACTCAGAAACAAGTCCACCATGCTTGCTTCACAATTTTCCTATTTTTTACAAGCCAGTTTCTGACCATGACCTTTACTGCACCGACGTTAGTACAGAAAACATGCTGGTAAGATTATTGCTAGCACTTCATCCACTGTATGTTGCAGTGTGGCAGTGAACCAGTGAACCTGTTAGTGGCAATAGTTCCACATCGTTACTTAACACTTGTGTCCTGTAGTAATTCACAAAACAATCACTCTTATTGCCCACACGTGCAGAGTAATGCTACTCTGGCTATTCATGTGACCAAGTTCATTGCTTCATAGGTTCATAGGTATATACTACACTAACGACCACTAGGGCCATTAAAATCTTAGCTCTGCAACCAAAATGTTACTCACAAAAATTGCTTTATATTTGATTTATAGAGAGTCATTTACTGACTGCCTATGTCTATTGGAGACATTGGAGTCAGACCAGGTGTGAATTTCTGATTACCCATCCATTGGTCCATATTGCTCTTAAATAGGGATAGGGAGGAACTCTGCTTCATATGGATGGGGAGCCTGTTCCAGGGAATGGGAAATCTCTGAGAAACATATCTGTCTCTCCAGCATGTCCTAGTTATGTTGCAAGTAAAATGTAGGTATTTTAGTCTACTATTTCTGATTCTGTTTGTTTTACAGATGTGCAAACAATTCATCAAAAGAGAGTCCAGGGATGCCTTGTATGCCAGGCAAAGATCACCTCTCAGAAGTCTGTATGATGCCACGTATAGAGATAGGGCTTTGAGGTGATCAGAGTAGGACGTTGTGTTTACTAACTGTATTCTTTTTGTTAGCAACCTTTGTGGATGTTCCAGTTGCTGTATGTGTCTTGTCAGGTACATACCAAATGGAACATTATACTCTATAACTGGCCTGATGAGGGCCAAGTACAGTGCTAAGATCACCTCTCTGTATCTAGATGCCATGACCCCACTTATAAACAGAACAACATAGAAGGATTTTCTTACTACCTTGGACACTTGTCAGTCAAAGGCTAGGTTAATATGTACATGAGTTCCTAGATCCCTGACTAGTGAATACATTTTTAAGGTGTTTTATTGATGATGTAGTTACCTGGGGAGAAAGACTTCCCAAAATATACTATAATGCATTGAGTTTTAACCCATGGATTTGACAGCAAGAGTTTGTCTGTATACGACCTTCCTGAAGGGTATTTTCATCTTTGGGGGATTCAATGCCTGTTCCCAGTTTGCAATCATCTGCAAACTTGGTTAGCCAAGAGGCCTTTGACATTGGCTTTAACATCCGAGAAATAGATGCCAAAGAGGAGTGGGCCTGGCACAGATATCTGGGAGACTCCACTGGTGACTGGTCCCTTTGTGGAGGTGGCCTCACTGATTCTAATCTCCAGGGTATTATCAGTGCTAGCTAATCAGCATGTTACAAAGGGGTTTATACCCAGTTCTATAAGTTCATTGACAATGCCCAAGTGGGGGGGTATTGTATCAAATACCTTAGCCAGATCAAGGTAGGCAGTATGCATCATTTTCCCCTCATCCATTGCCTTAGTGACTTTTACAAAGAAGTCCACCAGATTCATTAAGCATGACCTTCCTTTGACAAAGCCAAACTGGTATGGATCCAGTGTTGGAAGTCTCCTGTTTCCTTGCTGGGAATTTCCATGATAATTATTTCCGTGGCTTTGCAAAAAAGACTAGTCAGACTAATTCATATTTCACATCTGTTTACCAGGAAAGTCCTACTTGGAACAAAGCCAATTTTTAGCTGAGGCCCAGGATGAAATGCTCCCGACGCATGTCCTTGAAATGTGGGAGGAAACCGGAGCACCTGGAGGAAACCCACATGAACACAAAGAGGACTTGCAGACTCTGCACAGAAGGCACTCCAGCCGAGAATTGAACCAAAGAATCTCTTGTTGTGAGGCAACAATGCTACTGCTGCACCACTGTGCCATCTGTAATGGGTCTGTAGTTTACAGGATCTGTTGAAGGTCCACCCTTATGAAGGGGATGACTGTTGCAGTCCTCTATTCATGTGGCATGAATAATGTTTTAAGACTATATTTAAATAATGACTGCAGGAATCCTGATAACTCATATTTTAGACTATTCAGGTGGCAAGTGATAAAGTGCACTCCGTATGTTCCTGGGATTACAGGCTCATACATTGCTCTGTGCATTAATATGCTGCTATGCACTGTTTGTTCTTGGTACACGTTACCTGTAAGCATTCTGTTGGATTGCATGTTTGTTTTCCACCTGTGTTGGGTTTTCTGCTGTAGTTGCTCATCCATGATGTGCTAAGGTACATATCTGCCGTAGCAAATGATCAGCATGTTATAAAGGCTGCAGCCCCACATACTGCATGTCTTTCAAAGGCTCATACTCCATGTGGGTCGGCATTGTGGATCACGTGCAGGGCTGTATTACTTAATTTACATATCTACTACATACAGTAAGTGAGGTGATTCAGGTAAGAAAGGTACAGGGGATGTTACTTCCTAGTTGTGCAGTATTTATGAATTGCATAGGGCTATTGATTATGAGTTTATCATGTACCAGCCCTACATAAATGCATACACTGTTTCTGAATACTGTTGAAGACCAACATTGATACCTTGAAAGACAATGAAAGAAAATAAGTAAACACATGAATAAATAGCATTTCGACTATAGAAAAGAAAGATCAAGAACAATGATTTACAACTTTGATGATGAAGCAATTAACTCATGATATCATTCTGAAACATCATTTTAAAAACTACTCCTTGCCCAAACAGTCATTGACCGAACCTTGTGTTATTACGCCTCTGTCATCCTCTGTGTGCTCTACTAGTTCAGGGTGTCAGAAAACCTAATTTTGCAAGTGTGATTATTGTTTACTTCTGCCAAAAGTGACAGGTATGTTGCCTTGAGCTTACAGTTACACAGAAATGCATTTTCATGACCTCATGCTGTGCTCCAGTATATCCTATACTCTGCAGATCTCCTGTAAGTAACAGAAACCATGGACATAAAAAAGCAGCTATTCTGAGTCTCATAATTAGACATAAAAAGGACATAACAAGGCGCATGAATACAGAAATACAACATATTTCATCATATTAACTAACATTTTCTGGCTAATAGATACATATATAACAATAGTTGGGAGGGTGGCCTAATGGTTAAGGTGTTTGTCTTCCAAACACAAGGTGCAGGGTTTGAGTCTCACAAGGGATAATTAGCTAGGCTTAAAATGACCCATAAGGGCAGTTAGCCTAGTACTAATCTATGAATCTAAAACATTAATACACATATAATGTTCTGATTTGGCCTCATGTTCACTGATCCTTAGCAGCTCTCCCATTATCTAGATTGCAAACACTGTAGAGCTCATCTTATGTTTTTTCATGTGGTATCTAAGCATGAGGGATCAATCCCATTAAAAGTAATGAAGTGAAGAGGCTCCCGACGTTACTCCAGGCAGAGTTTATGCAGCAAATTGGTTTAATATATTCTCCTGCAGTTTATCAGCATGCCATGCTGGGCCTAACATTTTGTTTTTCTTGGCAATTTTTGCTGCTTTGCTGTTCAAAGTGCTGGTTGTATAACTCTGGAATATGAAAACACAAATCAGAGACCCAGCAGGTTGCATTTCTTTCAGTGGTTTATGCCTTTAATTATGTTAAAAGCAGCACAGCACTGTGGCTTCCACCTAAGGCTAGGAACGCATTAGTCAAAAATCAAAAAGATAATGCCTTCACAAAATCATTAGTATAGTTAGTTGTGACTTTTTTAACATTTTATTTCTCATATTCAACAGTCTGTAAAAATAAGCAAAATGTTGAATATTAAATATAGAAAGGTAAATCATTGGAGTGATGTTATCCAGCAAAACGGAATAAGATTTTTTTTTTCATTTAATAACATGTGGAAAGGAAAACAAACTGGAGACCCAGTAGATGCTTTATTCTATGTCAAATAGCTGAATAATGAAGAATAGTATTTGTTCATTTTACGTAAAAGCTTATGAATGCTCATGGATGCTCTGTAAGGTAACTTAACAAGGATGTCTTTTGACTTTTTTATTTTACTTAAGTTTGTTTACTGGAATAGTGCTCTGATCTCAGTGGAACAATCTTAGGTACAGCTCTGGTAAATTACCTGCTAGTTTAACAAAATTGTATGATGTATCACCTGTTTTTTCAACAAAATCAAATGTATTAAGTTATTCTTCTATAGTAAGAACTAATTTTTTTTAATCAGTGAGCTATTTTCTCCCTTGTATTTTCCGCAGCAGTGTAAAAAGCATGTTTTCATTTATTTTGCAAAAACATGAGCCAGAAGTGTTTCTTTTCACATGAAATCCACAAACACTGAACTTGTTAGATAATAAGGTCACAATTCTTCGTGTTTATCATCACAAACTGCTTTATTCTGTGATACATTAGAACCCACATGCTGAAAAGGGCTCAAACAAACTGGATTCTGATTAACTAAAGTCATATAATTTGTTAAAGACAAGAGCTGATATGTCATACTACTGCAATTAGGCCTGATGTGTATACATTTACAGACTGTTGTCCATTTCAGTGATGCTCTAAGGGGCCCAAGTATCTCTGTTAAAAAGTCTAAGGGACAAAAAAGACATGCTGTTGTGTGTGTGTGAAGCTGTGTAATAACTGTAGAGTCTGATACCATTTACGGCTGCATGCAGTTTTGGATGAAATGTGATAACAAATCATGTGAAAACTCCTCAGGCTTTCACTTTATTAATCATTTTATATTGCCTATGTTATATATATATATATTGTATGACTTTATACAGTTATATACTATTTTAACTTTTCACTTCATATTTTCAGAACTTTATACCAGAAAGTAATGTTTTTGTAGGAGGCAAGTCTCCCTGAACTCTCAGTGTTGGTCCTGTGGACCAACACCCCCCCCCCCCCACCAATAAATATACTAACACTGTGATTTCACAACAGCTTAAAAAACAAAATGTTCACACCTGAACAGAAGAACAATTATAAAACCATGACAAAACAACACTCCCACTCCTGTATCTCTATTTTTTTTTATGTTAATCAGGGTAGAGCACTGGTCCCCATGGAAATCTTTTCAAAGTCTACATGGGAGCAATATTTGGTTAAGTGACTTCTAGTCACACACTAGGCAAATGAAGGGAATCGATCACTGGACCAAAAGCAGCAGCTTTTTAACAGCTAATAACTTTAACTCTCTGCTCTAACTGCTGGGCAGTTATACCATACACTGTTATATAAATTTTGTGATCATTCAAAAGTAAGAAAAGGGCAGACTCACTATCCACAGTTAAGCACAATCAGTATAAGTTTTGTTTAGCAGTGATCCCATGAAATGTGACACCAGATCATTGCCTTGACAACCTGCACAATCAACCATCAAAATTACACCCCACCCCCATACAGTCTTTGTGAAAAAACACAGACAGTGGTACAGAGTAATTTTAGCCAGCCTTATGAAAGAGAAGAGAGTGACTCAGGTGACTATATTCATATGGCTAAAGTGGTTAATAATCACAGGATGTTTGCCATTCTGAAGGTGTATCATTATATTTCTGTCACTTCAGACAGGTGCGTGCTTAGGTGTCTGAACAGATTCATGATTACAATTAACATGACATTGGTCTTCTCTCTTGGCTTCCTTATTCTTGGTTGAATGCACACTAAATGCTTATCAATAAGTAATATTTTTATTTCCAATATGGAACATTTCAACTGCGTTGTCAATAGGAAATCACCCCTGGTGCACAGACATACTGGCAGGGATTCGGATTGTTTGCATTTGTTTTAATTGTGGTTATTTGGCTGTGAAGTTAATATATAAGCAAGGAGCTTTGGAGGTAAGAGGTAAGACCCTTGCATTAGGACTAGACATAGGGCTTAACCTGCCCCCCCCCCAATGAAATATTTTGTAGAATTATTTGTGTTGAAGCTTTGACTGCTTTATTTCATCCTGTTGAATCTTTAAGTAGGCGATTCTCAATGAAAAGTAGGGGAAGCCGTCTCTCATACCAGAGTACCTGCCAGATGAGTCTATGAAGTGCAACAGAAGGGGCCACACCTGTGTGCAGGAATCAGGTACCACATCTAACAACAAAATGCCTTAGAATGGTAGGGCTATGCTAATGGTGAAGAAGCCAAAATATATTAGCCAGAACAAAGATAGTATAAGCATTTAAATATGAGAATGTTTTTTATAGAGGATCTTTGGTTACACTTTCAGCAAGGGTGGCTTTATTTCTAGCACCCTCTAACTATCTTTGTTTCCCCTGTATCATCAAAAAAAAAAAAAAAACTCAGTGGAAAGAATAACTACCCTGATTCACTACACTGAATTGATTTTTCAAACTTCTCAGATGTTGAAATATTTTCCTTCAAGGAGCCTGCTTAAATGATACAACATGATGCAATAGGCAAAGCAGACTACCTTCCATGTATATATAGTCATGTGACAGCTTTCTGCCCAATGACACAATGCAGTGAACAGGTATGAGCACATACATAATGGATACTACTCAGTTGATGTCAGTGGTTGTGGTCCTGCCTAATAATACAGTACAGTTAATGATGGAGGATGACAAACAGCTTAAAACAGTGTAATACAGTACAATTGCAACAATTTTCTTTTCAACTAATCAAACCCTGACAAACATGGAGGAAGACATTTTGACAGGAACTATCTTTCCAGATTTAAAATGTACTTTTGGAAGCTTCAATACTTTTATTCTAACTACAAAAACTAACTCAATATGATTTCAAAACCAATAGAGGTTAATAATTTGAGAACAACCTTTGCAAAGAACTTTCAGAATCATTGTCAGCAATACACTGTCTGATACCAATATTTTTACTAAAGGAGTTCAGCCAAGGGTTGGTACTAGACACGCTATTTTCACTTTTTTAAAAACAATCTTCCCTGGGAACCTACAACAAGTAAACTGCATTATGTGCTTAGATAACAGTGTTATTGCCAAGGAACATAGATCCCTCACTCTATTAAATAAACGTTTTCAGAATGACGTTGGGTTCATATGGAGCTGGTTTACTATCAACATGCCTGACTATGAACTCATAAAACACAACAGTGATACCACTAGGCCTTTCACAAAGAGTAGTATCAGCACCAGCTTTAAAAAGGAAACAACATGGCAACACTACAGTCCTCAGTACAACACAGGAAAAGTATTGGGGTGCCTTCTGTGCAACAGTCTGCTTATCTTCCCTGCATTTAAGTGAGTTTTCTTTGGGTTTTCTAGATTTCTCCAACCTCCCAACAGAATGTCACAGGCTGATAATTTCTCCTCAGTGATCATGTGGTGTGTGAGGAATATGGAACATAGGTCTGTCAATCTACTTCTATTTCTTACTTGTCTAGTAATCTTTGTGGGTGGCATTGGATGTTCAAGGGATCAGGGAGTCAGGTGCCAGTAATGAGCGTGTTTGGATGGATTGACCAAAATATTTTTTTTCATATGCATAATTAGCTACATACTTTCAAACTTACAAATCAGCTTAGGGTTTCATACAAAGTTGCTCATCTGGTTATAGAAACAATTCAAGGTATAACAATAAATGTATTGCTTCCTAGACTTGAATATGTCCTACCCATAATCTCCTTGCTTTTTTCATACAACACCTCAGTTATACAGTCTGCTGAAAATAAATTTGTATATTTATATACTTATCCAGCAGTAGAGAAAACCTTTGTTTAAAGACTGAAAAGGCTAACTTCATGTCATTATGGCAAGTGGTACCTTTATTTTAAATAACCTAATTTAAATTACTCAGTGAAAATGATTACTTCTCCAATAAAAACAAACTAAATTACATAACCCTACCTAGTCTTTTGAAATGTCTGGAAGACATTCATCCCTTGAGGCAACAATACTCAATAGCTGATGGAGAAAAACTTGGTTCTAAAACAGCAACAGCCTCTAGGAATAGTATGCCAAAGAAGTCACTAAAACCAGATATACTCTCCCTACTCGGAAAAGCTACAGGTAGAACTTGTAAACGAATACAGGACTCAGGACAGGCAACTTCACACTGTTTTATTCAATAATGTCGTCAGGTGTTGTTATACTCCATGATCAACTGTGTGACTTCTATTTATGTAATGTAAATAATTCTTCACTTTATTACTATACAGTATACAAATAAGTTAAACAGTTCTTCACTGCTACAATCCTTGCAAATTAACAGCGTAAGACAATGTGCATATGATGTAAATAGCTCTTATGGACTGTGGCAGTTAATGTATGCCTCTAGAACTGCTTTTATTTAATGAGATGCATAGTAAGGGTGGATGAGAGTGAGGGGCATTGTGATGGCTTAAAGATCAGCTTGTGAGCAGTAGAGAGCTGAATGTAAAGGAGATAGTTGGGGAGTTCCAGCCAGTTCAGGGACTGCAAGGCATTGCAATGGTGAGAGGAGGATTTGGAACTGGTGGCAAACATGGCGATTTTATTGTAACAGGATGCCAGTTTGGCCTTATGGGTGGCTTGTAGATTGGTAAGGAGAGGGGCACCATATGTGAGGGAGGGAAGGAGGTAGGTGTTAGAGAGGGTAAGCTTAGATGAAGGGGTAAGGAAGCGATTATGGCGATAAAGCATTATGAGCTTCTGGTGAGTTTTCTTGATGTTGGTTTGGCGGTGAATGTCAAACTTTAGTTATTCATCAATGTGAACATCCAGAAGCTTAGTGGAGGGAACTATTTCAATGGGAGCCATGTTTTGGCTTACTATGGAGAAGGAGTTTATGTCTCTTTTGTATTCTTAGATGAGGTAAAAATCATCATTTTGGTTTTAGACGCATTCAGAGCTAGGTAATTATTAAGCATTCATGTCTCCACACTGTTAAAGGAGACCTGAGTTACATGCATGAGTTTGGAAAGAGAATCAGCAGAGCAGATGATAGTAAAGTCATCTGCTTATTGGACTAGTTTAGTGTTTGGGATACAGTGATGAAAGCCATTGATGAAGATGTTTAATAGTAAAGGTCCCAGGATAGAGCCTTGGGGGATGCCTGTCAGAGTGTCAAGGTAAGAAGAGATACAGTTATTCCACTTGATGGCTTGCTGTCTATTTGAGTGGTAACTGGAGAACCAATTGATGAAAGCAAGGTTTACTATCAATATTTCAAATGTCAAAATAATTTTTGACAGATATATTGAAAGTAAACTTTGAAAGTCAAAAAATAGAACAAGTTACAATGCTGAATCTGCTGCTCGAATTCAGCAGATTTTACATTGTTTTCGAAAACGTCACATGATGTCCATATAGGAGCTTATGTAAAGTAAACTCCTATACCTAACATCACAATTTTGCACCCCCCCCCCCACCCCTTGCTACCTATATATTCCAACTCCAAGATCATACTACAGTGAGGAAAGGGATGGAATTCCCAAACTGCACTGTACCGTGATCTCTTTACAGTTCTTCAAGTTTACATTAGTGAATTCACAGTGCATTCACTAATATAAACTTTTAGACATTGAAACGCTCAGCCAGGTGAAAATCTGAACATCTATGTTTTGAATTTTCCACCTGCGGACATCTCAATCCAGAAATTTTAATAGTAAACCATGGAAGAGGAGAAGAGATTAGGTTGAGAGAGTTTAGACAAAAGTAGGCTATGGGAAATGGTGCTGAAGGCCTTAGATAGGTGTAGGAGAAGGATGGCTATAATATTTCCAGAGTCGCAAGCATGGTTGATGTTACTAAGGAAGGATAGATAACTTAAATAAATTCAAAAATTAAGCCTACGGCGTATGAATTAAAGGATGTCCAAAAGAAACCAGCCAAGTTGGCCGCCTAAGCCGGTTTACCTGTAGAAAGGCGATTTACACTTGGGTGAACAGCAATTGTTCGAAAGACTGTTTGCAAAGTTTGCAAATGCTGAACGAAAAAAGGTTTGAATGTGCAATGAGCGAATGCGCAGTGACATTTGCTCATTGCACATTCGACATTGTGGGGCGGATTGCACTATAGTGGGGTTCAGAATACGGTCCCTTTCCCCACTGTAGTACGATCTCAGAGTTAGAATATTAAAGTAGGGGAGTGTGGGGGGTGCAGGGGGCTTGCCCCTCAGCTTTACACTTCTTTTTTTTTTTTTCATTCGACATTAATGTTCAAAAAACAGCGAATCTGCTTTTCAATTTGCTGTTTTCAAACATTAAGGACTATCGCCGTTTTCACTTTTGTGGTTACGAGTCACTCATACGAGCATCCGTACCACTGTGATTCGGCTTTATAAAGGTAAACCACCTAAGCCCAATGTTTAGACAGGACCTACAAGAATTAAGATAGAAATAACGTTCCCAGTGAGAAAAAGCAACCCAGAAGGAAAGACGAGTAAGCAGCAATAAAAGGAGGAACAGACGGCTGCCTTTAAAATAGCATATAAGAAAAAACAGCTGTGCATTTTGTCTGAAATGTAGACTCAGTAGGCCATTATGTGAGTTCCTTGAAACAAACAACAGAGCAGTGACAACCAGAAGTGGAAAGCCGATAAGGGAAGTTGCAAGATTTGGAGGAAAATAAAGCAACAATTAAAGCTGAGCTGCAGGAGCAGACTCTCAGAACACAGAAACTGCTAGTGAAAACAGATGAACAAGAAATAAGCAAATCACAAAGATAACCACAAAAAGATGATAAAAGAGACAAGATGGTGGAAGGAAAACAAGTAGAAGATATATGTCAAAGGGACAGAAGAATAAGAATCATAATCTAATGGAGATTTAGGCAAAAGCAGAGAAAGACCAGAAGTGGAGACAGACAAAGTAGAGATGCGAAGAGATGCACAGATGGTGTGTTGGATGGTTTGGGTGAATCAAGTGAAATACTGGAAAATAAGGAACTAACAAGGTAGATAGAAGCATTTATGATGGATGGCAGAATTGAATAGGTGGAAAACAGGACTACAGAAGGACTGAAACTGAAAGTGACCACAGAAATAAAGCAGCAATAAATACTTGGAAGAAATGGACGCTGAAAAGTAGATGACTGTGGGTAATACAGGAAGGATGCACTTCATGAAACAGATCCTTTTTCTGTGAAACATGCCCCAGGAATCACATCATCAACACTGTATAAACAATGAGCTGAACTAAATTAATGCCTGGGGCAATGTTTGTGGGTAATGCAGTCAAGAGGAGCAGAGGGGCAAGCCTTCAAGGTAAGCGTTATATTTTCCTTATTACTTACTGATATATAATGGAAGCCGTGGTGGTGCAGCATTAGCGTTGTTGCCTCACAGCAAGAGGTTCTCCTGTTCGATTCTCGGCTGGAGCACCTTCTGTGTGGAGTCTGCATGTCCTCCCCACGTTTGAGTGGTGTTCGAAAGACATGCGTGAATGGGCATGCCTTCGTTGAAGGTTGGGCATTGGGCTGGCACCTTGGCACCATAAAAATCTACTGCCAATCATTAGTGGACTGGAGTTCCGCTGTGGCAACCCCTAACTGGGAAAAGCCGAAAGAAGAACAACTTACTGACGTATAATATACTGCTGTAAACATAAGCTTAATGAGCAAGTCTTAGAAAAAATAAATAATAATTGCTGTTATAACATCTAGGGAGCATAAAAAGAAATGTAGGGTGGAAACAAGTGAAAAGTAAACAACAACCCACAGACAAATGTGAAGTGAAGAAACACAGCTGTAAAACCTAAAAAAAAAAAAAAAAAAGCGTTGGACTATCACACACATGTATCTGTGGGGGGGGGGACTAATGGATAGGAATGCTGTAATACAAAAAGGATGTGGCATCACTACTGGGTTGGCATGCAATGTATTAGTGCAAGGGACACTGGGAGGGGACAAAAGAAAGTCTTAAAAGGCCTAAGTCTAGGGCATACCCAAAAAACAAGCAAGAGCAAAAAGACAGGGATCCAGAGGCCAGGCATGGGGAGGAGGGGTCTGAGCTTAAGCAGCTGCCAAAGAACACAATTTTCAGCTCAGAGGGTAGACCCAGAAAAAGTATTAAGCCAAATGGCAGCAACCTAGAAAGCAGGGAGAGGTGGTCAAAAACAACATGGAAAATGCACTTAACTATAATGGAATACTGTCAAATTCTATCAGAAAAAAAGAAGACTACAGGAAAAGTTAAAGTGTATTGGGTCAGACAGTTCTATTATCACAAACATAATTGAAAAACAGTGATGGGGAGAAGACACTGTATTATGACTACCCAAAGGGAGAAATGGACAACAAGGCAAGGGGGGAAAGAGGAGAATAGCAACTTTATTTCGTAGAGGCCTTCACGCAACAGCGGAGAAACTGATGAAAAATGGAACAGGTAGATTAATCATCCGACAGGGAAGAGTGAACATGCATGTCAAACAATAGGAAACAGATGCACCATACAAGGATGAATAAGGATTCTACAAGAACATTTTTGACTGGGCACAAACCAGAAAAGGTGAAGTAGAGATAATGTGGGTATTACAGTATTTCCATGGAACCAGAAAAAGATAGGTTGTATGGAAGGAGGGAATAAAACAAAATGATTAGTCAAGAACTTGCCCAATGAATGAAGACAGGGGGGGGGATGGGCATACAGAGGAGAAAGGTATCTAAATAAGGAGGAATACAACTTCACAATAAACATTTTTGTTCAGGCAAGTGGGTTAGAGAGGTTCTTCATGTTAGACAACCTAATGGAAGAAATGGAAAATATCCAAATACAGGAGAAACACATATCAGATCATGCAACAGTGAGTTTTAAGGTAAGTGAGAAGAACCAGAATACAATGAAAAGGGGGTGGAGCTGGGATAGCTTTAAATGGGAGGAGGCAGAGAACAGAGAAACAGTGCAAGGACTTAATAAAGGAGACTACACAGGAGAATACTGATGAACACAGAAGGAAAGAAAGAAGGGTGACTGAGGAGCTGGAAGGAACGCTAGTTATGGTACAGAAGGAAGCTGGAAGAAATGCAAGTAGAAAAGAAGCACTTCAGATTAGAAAAAAGCAATAAGAATAGAATTGTAGAGTAAAATTATTACAGGCTCATATTAGATTACTAGGCTAATGGCTCAAGAGCCCTTACAAGCCTAGCCAGTTTTACCCAGACTTCACCCAAGTTTCTATCCCTAATGGAAAGATAACAAGGGTCAGAAAGCTGCGTTTTGACAATTTTTACAGACTGCCTCTGTCCATAAGGGGGCACTGGTGCCACCCCAGGACTGCATTTGCGATTTCCCATCCATTGGTCCAGATTGCTCTTGAAGATGTTCAAGGAAGGGCTCAGCTTCACACGAATGGGAAGCCTATTACAGAAAAGGGACAATCTCTGGGACACATATCTGTCTCTGCAGCATGATCTACAGGGCCAGTGTTAGCATTTTGGTGGTCTCCAGCAAATGTCAAGCTGGGGGCTCCCTGGGAACTTCTGTTCTAAGTATCACCCTATCACTGTCACCTCTGCCAAACAACCTTTTAGTTAATGCTGCAAACTTTTAGAACTAGTATGCACAGACCGACCTGTGCTCTTTCATTATAACAGGACTGTGCACCACACTATATTGGCCCATCTCACAGAGGGACATTCACAGTTACTGGGATTTAGTTGCAACAATCATACATTACAATGACTCTATGTACATTGTTGGACTTAGGTGAAATAGTGCCCTAGGCGCTACCTACTGTTTCATCCCACTAGCACACACACACACACACACACACACACACACACACACACACACACACACACACACACACACACACACACACACACACACACACACACACACACCCTCCAGTGCTCTCCTCTATTTCCCCCCATCTTGGCATCCCCATACCATGCACATTACTTTTTCCTTCCTTTTCTCAGATTTTGCTTTAACTCTTTAGCTTTTTCAAGAAGCCATGACTTCCTATGTACTATGAAGTGCATTTCATTTTTTTTCATTTTATTTTTATTCAAGCTTTTCATCCACTGACGGCTTGAACCGAAATTATGATTAAGGAAAGAAATTCAATGTAGCTGTTCAACTTTAGTTTTCTTTGCATTCTTTCAACACTCCTTTCCTGACAAAAGCAGTACAGTAAACTCAACTAAGCCAGGGTCAGAAGCTAAAAGGGTTTTATATATGTGCCCTGTGATGCATTTTTGAGCATTTTCCCAACGTTTTAATCCATTGGCGGTATAAAAAATGATGAGTATGAAGAGATTCGGTCTTATTATTATTTTCTTTCAAGGAAGACACAAGTTGTGCCCAAGACCTGATGTTAAAAGCAGATGTAATAGTAGCTCACAATAAACAAGCTGTTGTGAGGATGCACAGATCCTAGCTGGAAACAGTGCCTGCCTCCTAATCCCCCCCCAAAAAAAAAGACATTCACTGCCTTTGCATACCTCTGGTGTTAGATTAGGATGAAAGCAGAGGTTCAAATAGCCAAAGTCCTGTATTGCAAGTTACCACTGTTGTACATTTAAATAGCATTCCTCCAAACTCTTCACCCCTAACCCCCAAAGGCAGACACCTGCATTCATGTCTGATGTGTGATTGCGAGGAAAGTGAAACAAATAATTACAGCAATGTATTCTACTTTGTTGTTCACAGATAGTACATTGCCCCTATACAAGCTATAGTAACCTTCTTTGTACACCTCTGCGTTTGTGGGAAATTGTAAAAGAAACAGTGACCTTACTGTCCCCAGCCGAAACACAAACTATAATGACCTCTTGTGCACAACTCTAAGTTCTGACTCTGATGAAAATGAAAATAGTAATGGCCGCACAATCCTCAGCCGCCATAAAACCTACAGCAACCTTCTATACACATGAGCAGGACTGGTTTTAGAATAGGTGAGGATGAGAGCAGAAGTCACCAGTAAGTCTGTGTCAAAATCCATTTATACAGTCTGGGGAGTGGGACCCACCAGACTCCTAGAAGAACTAAGTGTCTGAATGTTCTGTAATCTATTTTATGCCTTACTTTTTAAATATAATCACTTGTTAACTGCATTTTTTACTGATACCCAGAAGCCTAATGTATGTGTCCCAACACAGATAAAAATCACTGATTTTTCACACACACACACACACACACACACACACACACACACACACACACACACACACACACACACACACACACACACACACACACATCACAGCAATACTTGTTCTACACTTATTTCAAAGAACAATACATTGCAAAACACTGGTACTGCCACAATTGATCAGTTTCTGTTGTTTAGCAGTCATCAAATAGTAGCAGGGGCAAGTCACTTTTATTTACCTCATTGAGGAGCAATGTAGAACTGTCACTGTCATCAGTTTCACAGACCATCTATGATTTTGCCTCATAATTTTTTTCTCTCCCTTGTAAAAAGTTTGACTTGCTGGTAAATCATTCAGGATTATAGACGGTCAATAATCCAGAGATCAGTTTCATTCTTTTTATTGTCCAAAAGATGCCCATGTTATTCTATTAACATTGTAAGTGAATTTGACTAATATTTAAAATGTGTTCCTGATTTTGAGTCACTAGTACGTGTGGCCTTGTTCAGAATTCTTGACCAAAAAAATTGAGTAATAGTACCTGGTGTTCTGTCAGTATTTATAAAACTCCCCAAACCATCCCTGAAGACTAGAAGCAATAGTTCTGTTTAAAATCAAAGGTACACACAGGGGTCAGTCACTCTGTGCTACTGATCTGCTAGTGCTTACCTTGTTCCTGTGCATTATCAGCATCATCATAAGAGGGTCATATCACAGCCCTGCTCAGATTAAAGAGCAAAATCAGAAAATTAATACATTTTTTTCTCCTCATTTCTCCCCAGTCAGCAGCAGCTTTTGTGCGGCCCCTACATAGTCAAGGATGATTAATCCTCCCCCCCCATAGCCATGGGTGTCACAGGTACCTAAACTTGGCTCTGTTGTTAGCATTAGTGGAGAGAATATCCATCTATAGTATTTAAGCAAGGGGGCAATGTCAGTGGTAAAATATTAATGGAATTGTAAAGCCTGTTAATTGACAAAACACTGTTACTGTAACCAGAGATTTTGTTGAGTGTTAAAGCAGATATAAATAAGAGTTATTATTACCCACTTTGACAGATTTGCTACAAAAAATCAAAATAAGATTGCTTGTTGTGTTTGGTAGCCCCCCAGGACTGGGGAGCCCCCAGTGAACGCAGGGCTCACTGCTGCATAAGGCTGGCTATGATCTATTCATGTCAGAGATTTGGATTAAGTCCTTATTAAGTGGGTAACACTCATGCAGATAGTTTTTTTGAATATGCAACATTTTCTTCAGAGTTGAGTCAGAGACTGCCTTGTATGTCTGGCATAGATCACCCCTCAATAATTGTTAGGAAACTGAATACAGTGATAGGGTTTTTAATCAGTCCACATATGATATGTTGGTTATATCCTGTATTTTTATGGTGAGAAAACACTGAGTATGTTAAAACTGTTCCAGGTGCTTGGTGAGGTACATGCCAAATGGTGCATTGTACTAGATTACTGGACTGATGAGGGCCAGGTACAGTGGTACTATGACATCCTTAGATCTGGATGCCATGCCCTTACTTATAAACTGAGCAACATAGAAGGATTTCCTCACCACAGTGGATACGTGGTGGTCAAAATTCAGATTGCTGTCTATTGAAGCACCCAGATCTCTCACCACTGGGTCCACTCTTAGGGGGCTGCTATCAATGTTGTAATTTGCAAGGGTATTTGATTTCCCAAAGGGTATTATTATGTACTTCTTCAGATGTAATTTGAGGTCATGGGTCTGACACCAATCATTAGTGTGTGTCAGACCTTTCTGTAGGATATTAACATCATTTGGGAAATCAATGACTGCCCTCCAACTTGCAGTAATCAGCACATTTGGTCATCCAAAGGCCATCTACATATGCCTTAACATCTGAGAAGTATATCCCAAATAATGGGGGGCTACAGCACTGAGCCCTGTGGTACTCCACTGGTGCCTGGCCTCTTGCTGGATGTGGATTCCCCCACTCTAATAATATGTGTCCTATTGGCTATCTGGTGACATAGAAGTTTATGCCCAATTTTGTGAGTTTATCTATAATATGTGAATAGGGTATTGTTTCAAATGCCTTGGCTAGGCCAAGGTAGGTGGTATGAAATGACTTACCCACATCCATGGCTTTGGTGACTTTCTCCACCAGAATGAGCAGGCAGAACCTGCCCTTAACAAAGCAGAACTGGGTTGGGTCTTGAGTCTGGAGATTTTCTGTGTCATTGATATTCAGGTCCATGATTATATTTTAGGATTATGGGCAAGAAATTCAACAATGATACTGGAGGGACTTCTGGTGGATAGTGGTGAGGCTCAAGGGAAGCAAATAGCCAAGAAATACAAGAAGAAGCAGGCAGAATGAGAGAAACAGAAGTACATAGGATAAGGGGAAGAAATGGAGACTATTTAGAAGAGGATAACATAATCAGGGAAAAATTTAATGAACAAAGAACAGGGAGGGACGGCAGTCTCAGAAAGCAAATGGGAAAAAAAATTTAGAGGGATATATATTGGAGAATGAACAAAGAAACCAATTGAATATAGAAGTGACAAGGAGGGAAATGAGAAAAAATGAAGGAGAGGAGAGGCAAGCTTAAAGGAAAGGTTGGAGGTCAGATGGAGTCCCCCTAGGGTTTTACAAATGGGGAAGGGAGGACATTTAAAATGCCATGGAGGAGGAATACAAAAGAATACAGGACTTAGGCACAATATGTAAAAATATGAAATGATCCAGATAACAATGAGAACAATGATAAATAAAGAGGAGGAGAAAGACTGGGAAATTATAGGATCGTCTCTTTGATTAATGTAGGTATCCAGATTTTGGCAAAGATAGTGGCAGGAAGGCTAGATGAAGTTTTGCTAAAAATAATAGGTACTTACGTATTATCACAACCACAGTTTTGCGGTCGGGAAATTCAGAAACTTCAAGTGAAACAAGTGCGTGTACGAGTCAGACTTGATCTTCCAAGTGTTTTCTACTGTGACATTACAGGTGGGTTAAGTATCAGGGGCACACTAAGCTGTACACATACACAACTAGTGTCTATCACCAGTTACATACACTGGAATCCTAAATGGCGTAGCACTGATGCGATTACCTGTCCTCACAAGCAGCTTCGAAATCTGCCAGTATTCTTTCCGTTCGAAAAGAAACAAATGCCGTTATTTACTGACATACTGACAATAACACTCAGTGACAACTCGAAAACTACACAACTGCAACTTGCAGGGAATAATGTAAGAATATGAGGCACAAATATGGACACTGGAGAGGTATCAGTATGGCAAAGTGCATTCAAGGTAATGCAGACACACGTTTACAAAAAAAGGCAGGTAAACATGGAATCCATGAACAGTTCCTCATTGTAAAGTCATTCACCCCTTCTTCTCTGTGTTTTCCTATTACTAAATCACATTTGTGAATTCTGACCAACACAATACAGGGACATAATTTAAAGCATGATCTTTTGCCCCTTTTACAAACTGGAGAAATCGGTTCTTACAGATTCCATTTGTCAGTAAGATAGCACCCTTTCCAATTCACCTATGCGGTTGTAATGCACGCAAATCTGGAAGACAACTTTTTGACTGGTTTCTCATAATTAAGCTAATCCAAACTTTTCCCGTTAGCACTAAGGACTTTGATCAACACGTCACACTGTTTCATGCATGGCCTCATTTCACTTGAAGTAGGTGACTTTTGCAACCGCAAAAATGTGGTTGCGATAATACGCAAGTACCAAATAATACAATCAGGATAACATTACTTCATAAAGGGAAATAACACAGAAAAAAATGGTGGGACCTGCTGGAATGAAGCACAGGGAGGAAAAGATGCTGGACGGGAAAGGTAGTATTGTGTTCTTTGACCTGCAGAAGGTTTTTGACATGGTGAGGTAGGAATTTATATGGAAGACATTGCAGCAAAGGCAAGTAGGAGAAAAGTTCCTATACTGTATACAGGCCATATACCAAGATCCAGAAAATGAGATGGCAATGAATGGAAGAGTATCTGAGGAGACAAAGATAGAGGAGGGATGAGGCAGGAGTACCTGCTACCCCTAGGTCTGTTTACACTTGTGATCAAGAAGATAGCGATGGAAGTGAGACATGATTTAGCATTGCTTGAAAAAAAGGAATAGCTAAAATCACAGTTTATGTTATGCACAGATGATGGCATGTTAATGTCAGAGGGCATGATTGCTGAAATAGGAACTACAAGAGAAACATTGGATGAGTTTAAGGAATTGGTGGGACTCAGGTGTAACAACAAAATGGCAGTGCAAGTAAGATTCGGAAAATGGAAGGGAAAAAGGGGAAAAGGTGAGATAAAATAGGTATTCCCCAAATACCTAGAGCTCTACATTGAGAACACAGTGAGAAACAGAATCAGGATAAACCTTAAGTTGGAAAAAAAGATAAGGGAAACTCCTCTCAGGAGGAGGGTGCAAGAAGGCCTACAGCATACAAACTGACACAGGGACAAAAAGCTACAGCATATGCAAAAAGACAAAAAGCACTGCTTCAATAAAGTTAAGTGGAAAAGAGTGATCAGGAAAAATGAGAATGAATAGGGAATGGAGGGGCTGGGGGCTCCCATATATCCCACCATATGCACTGATGTAACATCATTCACTAGATAGAAACAGATGAGAAGGAATTTAAGCAAAAGAAAGAACTGGTGGGGGAGATATGAAAAAGTTTACTAGCATAAAAGAATGAAGCAGTATTAAAAGAAATGGGATGCAGGAAATGGAATGAAGGGAACGTTAAAAAATATAAAGAACAGAAGGGTGAAAGCAAAAGTAAGGAACACATGAAGAAGTCTGGAGGAAAGTGAAATATCTCAAGAGGAAGATTTGGTATACACAGAAAAGTCTGGTGGGAAAGGTTTAAAACAAAAGATTGTGGGAAAAGATATAAAACAATGGAGGAGTTAATACACAAATACAGGATAACAGAGGCCCATTGATGGAACTACTTAGTACTCAAACAGCCCAGGAAAAAGAATACAGAGAGGAAAATAGGAGAAATGGACAGGCAGGAAAGGATGCTAAAAGGACACAGCATGATGGTACCATTAGGGAAATTACAGAACTTTGGAAATAAATGACCGAACAGATGTATGACAAGTTAAGGGAAAGAAGGAAAAATGTCAAAGAGAGATGATGTGAAAGAATTGGGGAAGGGTGGAAGGGAGGATGGATGTAAGGACATTGCATGATACTGGCAGAAGATAATTCAGGTAGTGAGGCACTTGTGGAAAGTTTATGGAGCAGGAAATTAAAGCCTGAAAATGCTAACACTAATGAAATTTGTAAAGAAACACAGAAAGGAGGATGGAAGATGCTGTCAAGGGACAGGAGGAAGAGGCAGGAATGATACGGTTGTTCCGGGACTGTGGGTGGGCACATGAAGTCTGAAAGCAGGCACAGATGATTTGAGGAGACATACTTCATATGGAAGAAGAGCATATTTTGAGAATTCTATATATGGGATATAAAGAAAGAGGACAGCATCTGAAAAGAAAGAGAGATGAACATTATCAGATTGCTTAGTACTGAAGTTAAAACCATCATAACTTAAAACTGAAAGGGGGCAAAAACAATATAGGAGCAAGAATTACAAAAGAGATCCCTGGACATGGGCAGAAGATAGCAAAAACTTACCAGAATGGGGAAAGGAAGGGAGGAAAAATGAAAAGGCAACAAAAGAGGTAATAGAATATTGCATGAGTGAAAATTATGCCAGGAGGAAGGTAAGGATAAACCCAAAGGGAAATGGGGGGTAGGGATGGGGTAAAAAAATGAAGTATCCAACCTCTGATAGAATATAGCATGGAATGCATGACGGCTACACGTGAATTTAATATATTGTGTGGAATTAATTTAAATTGTCAATTGCAAACACCATTCTTGGGCTGTGTCTAATGGAAGGGAAATTTTGGGTTGTATTTAAGGATATAAATGAAAAGGGACCAGCTACTGGTGAAGATAAAGTGCACCATGTACGAGGACTGCGCTGCAGAGGTGATATGGAAATGTGTTTTGTGTAATAATGTTTGACTATAATGAACAAAATAAAGGATATGCACAACACTAAAGCCTGGTACAATACCATGAAATTTGCTGGAAAATGTGCATGAGATGGGCTAGTCATGATGTAAGAGATGCCATGAAGCAGGAGACCAAGTGTCTGAAATATTAATTGAGTGAGGTAAATGACCTTGAGTAATTGTGGCAATGGATTCAAATCCGATGGTTTACTATCAAAATCACAAGTACAGATTAGATGAAAATAGGAATGTTGAACAACAGTAGGACGATTACCATTTTGCTGACCTGCACTAATGCGAGTGTGCAGTTTCACGAATGCCCCTGTGTATTCACTAACCTGTCATCAGCGTTATGACTGCCGATCGTGCAATACAGTGGGAATCGTGAAATTACCCTTTCCCTCACTGTAGTGCAATCTCTTGCAGGGGGAGCAGCCCCCCCCCACATGGGGGTGCAGGGGGGTTTACACCCCCTGGAAAAATGTGCATTTCTGTGTTCTGTAGTATGCATGCACTGCTTAGAAGTTCAACTTCCATTGGTGTTAAGCAAAATGAAGGGGATGGCATATGTCGAATAATGCAGATTCTTCGAATTTGGAACTATATTCAACATAGTGCCTGTGTTCCTCTGCTGATTTTTGGAGCTGTGATTCACACAAATGAGCAGATTTTATTCTGGTGTTCATGATTTTGATAGTAAACTGAGTCAGACATCCCTGACCTTGCCTATTAAGACAGTGCCTTGTCCACATATGTCATATGTCATGAGAGACCTAAACTATTGATACACCATTATAATGGAGAATCTCAGATGCAGTACTGTGTGTTCCTGAAATACAATATTATAGGGACCTCTGTTTTGTTTATCTCTTCTTATTTGGGCCTAAATCAGTCTAGACTTTCTCTGACAGCTGCCTTCTTACTGTCTACATCTGGAATTCAAGAACATTTTCTTTATGGGCCAGTACAGCCTGGACCCAATTAGCACATGCTATGGACCTAACAACATCATTGCAGCAGTCTATGCAATTCATAAATGTTCTAACAATTAGTGCCACAGTGGATAGGTCTTGCTCCAACTTCCAAGTGACTCTGTAAATCATAACACCGAGGAAGCTCATGCAGCAGTGTTATGGAAGCAGCACATTGTATGCCTGCGTCACGTACAACACTGGTGAATTAAGTGGATCTCAGGCTGTGTGCAACTTTCTGCTACATCTGTAAGAGCCTCCACATATAAGTATTTTTTTGTATAATATAATGGTTGCAATATAGACAAAACAGAGTGTGTGATCTAGCCTATTGCAATGCAAGTGACTTCCGTTCACTAACAATACTTAATAAATAATACTTTAAATATTTAACGCAATCCCACCACCATCCAATCACGCTTTTACCCGATGGTAAATTGGTGTTAAAAAGCTAAGCGTATTTTTTAGGCAATGTCAAATTGAAAGCACTTCCAACATAGCAAATCAAAACATAGAAATTTTAAAGTTGTTACTACTTAATGCTAGGAGTCTAAACAAAAAACTGCACTCCCTACAACTGTCCTCACCCAAATAATGCTGACATCTATGAGGTCACTGAAACATGATTTAAGGCAATGGAGAACACAATGTCAGTGCAAAGCTATAATGCCTTCTATGCGTTTAGACAAGCTACTACACAATCAGGGACTAAAGTTGGAGGTGTCTCAATCTACAACAAAAATAAATGTACCCCAAATATGGCCAAATAAAAGGATGCATTTGAGCATCTCCACATTCAAATCAACACAGGCAAAATCCCATACCACTTCCTTGCAACTATAGGTCCTTCTCTATAACCCAGAAAACCTATAACATATATTTAAGCCTACTGAAAACACTCACCATCCAACCCAATACCATATTCATGAGTGACTTTAGTTACTCCACTATTAATTAGGAATCATATATGACACCAAATGTGCAGGCACAGAGATTCCTGGATTTTTGTAAACAGAAACTCCCTGGACCACATTGTTAATACATCATCCATAGGTGCAAACATACTGGATCTGGTCCTCACTAATACAGAAGAGTGCTGCATACCTCCTAGTAAAATGTCTTTTCTGGTAAGGTCAGACTACAAAATGGTC
Organism: Protopterus annectens; assembly: GCF_019279795.1. NCBI lineage: Eukaryota > Metazoa > Chordata > Ceratodontiformes > Protopteridae > Protopterus > Protopterus annectens. Next base: position 1,682,897,441 of record NC_056731.1, on the reverse strand, counting down.
TACTTGGAAGTAAAAGTAAAACCCGGAACTTCAGCTAACCCTGGAATGTTCAGAAACTACACTAAGGCTAACTTTATACTATTAAGTGATAACCTGACAAAATTTCAAGCCCCCTACAAACTCTGAGAACACTGCTGCTTACATGGAACGGTTCAAATAAATTCTATACAATCATGTTAATAGCTTCATAGAGGCAGCTGTACCACCAGGAATGATTATAGAAGTAACTCAAAAAGAAGCCACCCTGGTGGAATTACATCATTAGCTCTATGACAGAAGGAAGCAAATTATGGCAAAAAGTAGGAAGTGTAGCACCCAGCAGGAGAAAAACATTCTCATCAAGCTAGACAAACAACTTAAGGAAAAAATAAAGTCTAGCAAAGACAAATTTGAGGTAAATTTGTTCTCCCAGGTCAAGGATAACAACAAGGCATTCTTTAGCTCACAACTTCAAAAATAATATATGTGGCTTGTCTTTCTGATAAGACTTAAGTCTTGCAAAGACTACAAGCACTGCTGGTGACTCACTGGTGGGTGAGGAAAGGAAATCTCTTTTTTGTCTGTGAGTTGCCTAAATTGATAGCACTACTTTCTGTTTTACCTGTTGCATCTGGTTTTCTGTTTTATCTGGTTGGCCTGGTGTTTTGCTCTATGTGTCAGATAGACACTTAAATTACGCAGGGTGCACATACATTCACATGTTTTCATTGGATAATTTGTTTCCTGAGTGATACTTAAATGCACAAAGAATATTTGTGGCCTTGTCTTTTCTATTAAGACTCAAGGCCTGTAAAAAATAGAAGTAATTTTGGTGACTCCCTGCTGGGTGAGGAAAGTAAATATTTTTTGTCTGTGAGTTGTTTAAACTGATAGAGCTGATTTCTGTTTTACCTGTTGCATTTTATTTTCTGTTTTAAGAAATCTGCTTGGCCTGGTGTTTTTATTCTGTGTGGAAGATAAAACCTTAAGTTACTCAGGCTGAACATTTCACATTTTTTTTCATTGTTTAACTTGTTTCTTGAGTGATACTTAAATATACAAACAATATCTGTGGCTTTGCCTTTTTAGATGAGACTCAAGGCCTGCAAAAACTGAAAGCACAGTTGTTAACTCCCTCCTTGTTATTATTTTCTTACTCAGCCTTCCAGTCCTTATTTTGCTTTTTAAACTTGGTGACTTTTAAGCTGCCCACCCTTACTGGAAGTTCAGCATTGCAAACTCCTCCCTTTCTACACTGCTGTTTATATCTTGATTTATTAGCCTTTCCTTGTGCTTATTTTGAAAAAAGTCCATTTTGCCTCTCATTGTTCTACTGATTTACATGCTCTGAATCCATTATCTAGCTAGCTGTTGGAACAGGTACGTGCACTTTTATACTCTAGCAAGCTATTTTCTATGTTTTTACATCAACAGGACAGAAGACTTTCCATCTAACTGTGGTGGGTGGTAACCTGGTCTGTACAGGGTGAGAAACACACTAGAGATCGTGTATGTAGTTGTTTTATTGGCTGGAGGACTTATTAATCAGCTTGCCTTGTTTTTAGTCCCTTTATAAATTCTGCAAAATTGAGTGGGTCTTGGCTCATTTCTACAAAGTGGAGTACTTTTATTGAATAAACGCACTTTTATAAGCCATTGAAGGTACACTGCTGCTATTATGACTCACTTTTTGCCTTTCCTTAAGTTTAAGTTTGTTTATGGTACCATTTGGCTTCGGACACTCTTTTACTCTGCTTTTATATCAAGAGAAATGGGATTATTCATCTATTGGTAGTAGGTGTTTACCTGAGCACACAAAAGGGTTCTACTTATAGTTGTTTGATTGGTCAGAGGACTATGTAATCAGTTGTCTGTATTTCCAGTGCATCTATAAATTTGGCACATTTTCACATAACTGCTCCCTGTGCCAGTGCCCTGTACAGGCACAAACGTCTGGAAGCATTGCTTATTTTTATTATGTTGTGAAAATTTACTGTGCTATTTATTGTTTTTCTACACGTCTTTAAAGTTTAAAGTTGTATTTTCAAACTGTTGTAAGAGCTGCTGTTCTGCACTTAAATGCATTTTTTTAGTGTTTCTTAGTATTAGGCATCCGTTTGTTGTTTCTCAACACTTGGACTCCAAACCAGTCATTTTACTTTAAAATTATCAAAGTCTGCACTCTTGTGGCAAGAAATGGCTGCTTTCACCTGTACGAGCCAGGAATTGATGGTAGAAAGCTAATTGCATGATTACTTGACTGGCCTTATTGGTTCATAGGTTAGTACTAGGTTAGCTGCCCTTGCAAGCCATTATAAGCCTAGCCAATTATCCCATGTGAGACTCAAACCCTGTACCTTGTGTTTGTAAGGCAAACACCTTAACCATTAGGCCACCCTCCCAACCCCTTAGGGCAAAGTTACTGTAATACTTGCTTTTTTCTGATTGTATATACGCTTCACCACATTTCTGCAAAGCTGCTTTTCATGCAGCAGCAGTTACTGGTGCCTTGTATACAGACAATCACCAGAAGCTAAAATTTCCCTATAAAAATAACACCGCAGAACTTTACCTCAGTCTGGTGTTAGCCACATAAAGCCACATCTCATTGTGTCTCAACTACCAAGCCCATAAGGCAAAACACTCAACAATCCATTATTTTGGTCATAGGAGATTCCATTGTGAGACACACTGATGTCCCTCTTACTAGGCTGGATAAGGATAAGTTACAGTTAGTTGTCTATCAGGGGCCAGTATATACAAGATCACTCAAGCACTCTGGTCACTTACCACTAAGTACTGGTATGACTCAGGTTTAGTTCATGTGGGTATGAATGATCTCCTTAGACTATATGATGAGATACATGATTGAGCTCCCAGAATATGTCACTGGCAGGTATGAGTGCAGCATTCAACAGCATTCTACCAACTCTAAGGATGATTTCACAATGCCAGCAGAAGAATATCAACTTTAACAACTGCCAAGCCCATAAGGAAAAACACTCAACAATCTATTATCAGCTACATATTCTGGTCTATTTGGCCACCTAATCCAGAACGAAGCACTAAAGGTGGAGGCGTGTCCATATTCATTAAGGATATCCACACTTCCAGGCTAGTTGCACAGCATAATGCATTCAAGATTATCCAAGTGCAACTAACTCTGGGCAAGACTGCAATCCAAATTGTAGCTTGCTACAGACCTCCCAACATGCCCCAGGATTCCCACTCCTCATTTCTTGATACACTGGAAAGTATTAGGGCACAAAACAACACCCTAATAATGGGCAATTTCAACTACCCCACCATTAACTGGGAAAACTACTCATGTACCAACTCTTTTGCTCAACGTTTTCTGGAATTCATAAATTCTAATGCCTTGGATCAACTTATTCACACCACTACCAGGGGCAGCAATATCCTAGACCTGGGCTTCACCAACATGGGCAACCGATGTTCCACACCAGAGGTCAATTCCTCATTGGTCAGATCCGACCACAAGCTAATCACTCTAGACATCCACACCCCCCCCACACCCCCAATTAGGGAAACCACTGTAAAAAACTTCTCCAAAGCCAACTTCACACTTCTTAAAACAGAAGTGGGAAACGTCATGACATCCATGCAGATGGACAAAAGAGGTACAACTGCTGAATCCTACACAAATGCACTTTATAAGCACTTATACGAGTGCATGGATCATGCTATCCCTAATGGAACCAAGATGCTATCCTCCAAAAAAAGGAAGCCAGTCTGGTTGTCCTCTGCCATAAACAAACTCTACAACAGAAGAAAGAAACTGTTGCAAAAAAGAGTAAAATCCCATGACTGGAGGAACTCCCTGGTCAACCTCAGTAAGAAGCTGAGATCCCTCATAAAATCCTCCAAAGCTAGTTATGAAAACAAAATTGCCACTGACTCTAAAGACAACCACAAAGCATTCTATAGCTATGTCAAGAATCTCAATGGCAACACTCAGATCTGCTCTGAGTCAAAGCACAATGGCACTACATATACAGAACCAGCTGATATTGCCAACATCCTGGCAGATAGGTTAAGTGCTAACTTTACCCCCTAGAGGGCCCATCTCTATACTGGAAGAATGCAACGTTTCTGTAATCACGGCTGCACAGGTAAAAAACACACTCTCCAAAGCCAAGAACACAGCATCCATGGGACCTGACAATATCCCAGGCTGCGTTCTACACGAACGACAGAATGAACTGGCACCCGACCTAAGTATCATGTTCAATCATAGCCTCACCTCAGGCTTTGTACCCACTGAATGGTGCACCACGACGGTTATCCCACTCCACAAAGGGGGAGCCATGACAGACCCTGGGAACTACCGCCCGATTAGCCTGATGAGCCTGGTCTGCAAGGCCATGGAATGTATCATCATGGAACTCATAAACAAAGACATTGGTAATCTCCAAACTCTGGACCCTACCCAGTTCGGGTTTGTAAAATGCAGATCATGTCTCCTAAACCTGATTGACTTCTTTGAAGCAGTCACCAAAGCCATAGATGAGTGTAAGGTGGTTCACACAGCTTATCTAGATCTCGCCAAGGCTTTCAACACCATCCCCCACTCTGGAATTATAGATAAGCTCACTAAACTAGGTATAAATCCCTATGTCACAAGATGGGTTGCCAACTGGCTCATGGACAGTACCCACACTGTGAAAGTAGCAGACTCCAAATCTGACTTCAGACCAGTGACAAGTGAAGTACCACAGGGTTCAGTCCTGGGTCCTCTCCTGTTTGGTATCTACTTCTCTGAAGTACAGGCTAACACAGAAGGTCTTTGGCTAACAAAGTTTGCAGATGACTGCAAACTAAGAGCCATAATCGAAACACCTAACGATGTGGACATACTACAAAAGAGCCTCACTGAGACAGATGCCTGGTGTCAAAGCCATGGCCTGAAGCTCAATGCCAAAAAGTGTATTGTCATCCCCTTTGGTAAAAACTCTGTACCCATGAACTACCACATAAGTAGTAGTCTACTTAATGCCAAAGTGTGATAACAGATCATGGGACACAGGTGGACAGTAATCTCTCCTTTGATAATCACATCGCCACAGAGGTCAGGAAATGCTTCTACATGGCTCACCTCATCACAAAAGGTTTGTCATCCAGACAAAAAGAGGTCATTGTTCCCCTCTACTCATCACTCATTATAGAGTACAATGCCCCTCACAAAGAATATTACTGGCCTCAAACAGATGCCCTACGCAGGCCGTCTCAAAAAACTCCAGCTTTACTCCGTCACATATCGCCTACTCAGAGGCGATCTCTGCCTAACATACAAAGCTATGTCAAACCCAGAGCTGTTGGACATGCTCCACTTAAAGAAATCCCAATCCCTCCGAGCTACACGCTCTAGGGACCTAAACCTTGCCACTACAATAAACAGAACATGCTGGAGGCATAGATTCCTGTCCTTGAGACTTCCCATACTCTGGAACAGACTACCTATCTATGTCAAACAGATCTCCTCATTAGCACTCTCTAAGTAAAATCTTGATGATTGGATGGGAAATAGGAAATTCACCCCAGGGATCACTTCTGTGGCTCTGCTCGACAGGGGCACAGGAAAATAATTTTCTTGGGTGGTGAAAGCCAGGGTATCTTTTTGGATAGGCTTATATAGACCCTAGGGCTAATAGCCTAGTACCTACCTATGAACCTATGAACTGGCTTAGCTACTAGTGTCACTCCAAAGGGGTCTAATACTTGTTAGCCGAGGAAAACATGATTGACAGGCCACACTGCTTTGCCAGGGATGGTCTTCACCTATCACCTCTAGGCTTTCAGATTTTGGCCAAAACATTATTGACCCAATTATTGCCTTTTTTTGCCAAAGCCAAACAGACAAACCTTCCAATGGGTCTATATCATAAGAGCGAAAGTTCAAAAGAATGAATGCTCTTATGATCGAAAATGCCGGACATCGAAATGCTTTTTCTGGAGTCGCAGTACAGTGAGGATAGGAATAATTGCCCTTTGCTCACTGTAGTGCGACCTCAGAGTTGGAATATATATTTAGTGGGGGGTTGGGGGGCACAGCCCCCCCCCCACAATATAATGTTCGATGTTTGTGCTTTTTCAATATTTGAGCGTTTGTTCTTTTGAACTTTCTCTCTTATGATATAGTCCCCCTTCCAACATAACAAAAGTTACTGAGGACAAGCTAAAGGAGTTACTGCTTAATGTTAGGATACTCAACAAGAAACTGCACTCCTGAAATCTTTCCTAACCATCTGTGCAGTTACTGAAACATGGTTAAAAGCCATGGAAAGCACTTTGGCAGTGCTTGGCTATAATACTTTCACATGTTCTGACCAACTATACCTGCGAGTAGGTAACTCTTTTATCATTGGGGAGAGGAAATATTTCATCAATCACAAAATTAATTGTAAAACGAAGGCCATAGTATACGTAGCTTTTTGCCAATGCTGCGCAGCTTTCTATGTTGGTAAAACGGATAGAGGCTTCTGTGACCATATATACCAACACATCTACGCTATCAACAATAAGAAAAGCGACAACGCATTGTCAAAACATATTCTTAACAACAGCGGCCACAGCTTCCTGTTCATGGGCATTGACCATATCAGCATGGATATCAGAGGTGGCCCACAATCTCTCATTGTTGAGACTCGTGAGCTCGAATGGCAACTCCAACTGGACGCCTTTTCATTTCCTGGGCTAAACGAAAACTGTAATATTGCTGCTATTCTTAAATATAAGAGCTACCTTAGATAACACTTTTTTACTCTTAGTGGCGTACCAACCTATCCCATTGGTCAACTCCAAGGACAGTGAATAATGTTGCATATATTGCTTTGCTAGGGTTAAGCCCATTGAATGTTCTATTCCATCTATAGTTTAAAGTAATAGCAACCTTAACATATTGATTTCCTTTGATATGTAGCTTTTTGCATATTGCTTGCTCCTGTTAGGTGACCCGATGCAGTAGTACATTTAGTTGCTCTTGTTTATTGATATTTACTATATACAACTTTTTAGCTTCACATTTCGTTTAGAATGTTTTTATTCTTTTATATAAGTTTTACAGGGCATACTATGTATTTGTTTTCACCCGCTCTCCTTGTTATTGTTGCCCTTTTAAGTTTCATCGTTGCCCCTTTAAGCAACATTGTGGCGCTTGTGGTGATGTCGTCAACAAGGGCCAGTTACTTTGTTTTAAATGCATTTGGTTTTAATCCTTTCAACTGCTGATGAAGCTTCTGGCTTTCTGGAAGCGAAAACGCTGTTTTGGTCTTGAAATAAATTGCGTTTCTTTTCTTTTACATCGTTCTGGCTGCAGTGGTGTTCCGTTTTTGTTTTCAGTTACTGAAACATGGTTAAAAGCCATGGAAAGCACTTTGGCAGTGCTTGGCTATAATACTTTCACATGTTCTGACCAACCACTGGATATGAAAGAGCAAAAGGCAGAGGTGTATCTATCTACATAAAGAATATGCACATCTCAAGTCTGGTCAAACAATATGACATGCTTGAGTTACTCCAAGTCCAACTAACCATGGGAAAAATCCATTAACATATTCTTGCTAGCTACAGGTCCCCCACTATGAACCAGAAAACTCATACATCATACCTGAAGTTACTAGAATCACTCAACATCCAGCCCAACACCATACTCATAGGTGATTTTAACTGCTCCTCCATTAATTGGGAGGCATACATAGCCACTGACATGATGCAGGCCCAAAGATTTCTTGACTTTGTAAATTCAAATGCCCTGGAGCAGCTAGTCAGCACTCTCACAAGGGGAACTAATATCTTAGATCTGGTACTCATAAATATGGGACAGTAATGCATCCCCCCCCCCCCCCTCAGTGTGATGCCGTCACTGGTAAGTTCAGGTCACAAAGAGATCTCCTTTGAAATATAGGTAAAACTAGCCTCCACACTTAACCCCCCCCCCGAAATTTAAAAACTTCTCTAAGGTGAATTACCCCTTATTAAGAGATGGCATAGTTAATTTCCAAGCTCCCCCAAATCTAGAAAACACAGAAACCTATGCAAAGGTATATACAAATCCCTGTATGACCACATAAATAACTGCATAGAAACTGCAGTACAAGACTGAAATAAAACCAGGTCAAACTGCAAAAAGAAGTCACCTTTGTGGACCCCTGGTATTAATAAGTTGTACAACAAAAGGACGCTATTCCTGTTGAGAAGTAAGAGGGAATAAGGACAACAGAGCAAAAAGTCCCTCATTAGTCTAAACAAGTGAATCAGGGAACTAGCCTTGTCCCTGAAAGCAGATCTTGAGGTAAAAATAGCCTCTAAAGCTAAGGATAATCATAAGGCATTTTTCAGTTACATCCACAATCTTAAGAGCGACACCCAACAATATGCAGAATTAGTTGCAGATGTCATCATCTATACTCAGCTGGAAGATATAGCAAATCTGCTGGCCAGCAAATTCAGGCCAAATTTCACCTCCCCATCATGCCCCCATCATGCCCAGTTCTCCCCCAAGAAATACCCTCAACCATTCCACTGAAAATTTTCAGCAAAAAACAGGTTGCCAGTGCACTCTCTAAAGCTAAAAACATGGCTTCACTGGGGCCTGACAATATACCAGGTTGCCTCTCAAACAGTTAAAAATCATGACTTATCATGTCCATATGGAGCTTTATATAACCAAAGCCTCTGGACTGGCTTTGTCCTGAAAGAATGGAGGACAACAACAGTTACCCCTCTGCATAAAGGGGAAACATCTACTGACCCAGCAAATTACAGACCCATAAGTTTGACTAGTTTTATATGTAAGGCCATGGAAAGAATAATCATGGACCTGATAAATAATGACATAGGAAACATGCAAACACTGGAACCAACCCAATTCAGCTTTGTCAAAGGCAGGTCATGCCTACTGAATCTGGCGAATTTCTTTGAGAAAGTCACTAAGGTTATGGATGAGGATAAAGCAGCCTACCTCGATCTGGCCAAGGCATTTGACAAAATTCCCTACTTAAGTACTATAAAAAAATAACAAAACTGAGAAAAAATCCCTACATCACCAGGTGGATAGCCAGCTGACTCATGGACAGGACACATGGCTAAAGTGGGTGAATCCAGATACAAGAGGCCAGGTACTAGTGGTGTGCCACAGAGCTCAGTGCTGGTACCACTCCTGTTCAGAATATACTTCTTTGAAGTCAAGGCTAATATGGAAGACCTCTGGATGACAGTTTGCTGACAAACTACAAGCTGGGGGAGATCACTGAATCCCCCAGTGATGTAGATATCCTGAAGGAGGGTCTAGAATTATTATGGAAATGATCAAAATTACATATAAAACCTTCAAACACTGGACCCAACCCAGTTTGCTTTCATCAAGGGCAGGTCATGCCTAATCAACTTGGTGGACTTCTTTGAGAAGGTCACTAATGCAATGGATGAGGGCAAAAGAGTCCATACTGTCTACAGTGACCTGACCAAGGCATTTGATATAATATCCCACTTGGGCATTATTAACAAACTAAGGTGATTAGGTAAAAACCCTTAAGTCACCCATGGGATAGCCATCTGGCTCACAGATAGGATGCAGGAAGGTAGAACTGGAGAGTCCACCTCTACAAAGAGGCCAGTCACAAATTGAGTATCTCAGGGATCGGTCCTGAGACCGCTTCTGTTTGCAGTTTACTTCCCTGACATCAAGACCAATCAAGGGCCACTGTCTGAACAAATTTGCAGATGACTGCAAATTAGGAGCAGTCATAGAATCCCCCACTGACACTAATATTCTCAAAAAAGGGCTGACATAGACAAATAATTTGTGTTAGAGCCATGGACTAAATTAAATACCAAGAAATGCATAACAGTATCCTTCAGGAAGTCATCTATCTATTATCATATTGACAACACACCCCTAAGAGTTGATCCAATAATAAAGGACTTGGGGACACACATAGACAGTAATCTAGCCTTTGACCATCACATGTCTTGTTATCTAGGTCGAAGGAAGTCATTTTTCCACTATATTTAACATTCAGCAGACGTATCATTAAATACAAGGCCCCCTTTGGTATGGACATAACCAGGCACATCCAACATTTGGAATATCCATAGAGGTTCCTCACTAAAAGAGTTCAGTGCATAAATGTCATGTCCTGTGCAGACCACAACAAAGCCCTATCCTTGTATTCTGTCTCCTACAGGCTGTTGAGGGTAGATCTATGTCTGGCATAAATGCTGACAAATGAGTTATATTTTCTCTCACAAGTCCCTGCTTATCAAGAGTACCAGAGCTTGTCTAGATTTGGGATGTATGGCTAGGTTTAAAAAGTGTGGTCATTAGCCTAGTAAACACTTATGAACCTTTGAACCTATACAAGGCATTGTCAGACCTCATCCTGATGCACCTCCTGCATATCCACAAAACAAACAGCACCAGAATTACCCTAAATACTTAAACCTTGCCTGCGATATTAATAAGATCTGCTGAAGAGACATGTATGTTTCCCACAGACTACTCCTTTTCTGGAACAGGCTCCCCATCCACATAAAGCAGAGTTCCTCCCTGATTCAATTCAAGTGTAACTTGAACAATTGGATGGGGAACAGGAAATTCATCCCTGGTGTGGCACCTGTGTCTCTAATGGACACAGAAAACCTATAAATGGTTAATTTCCCAAGCCCTTGCTTATACCCATCAAGGGTTCCAGAACTTGTCAAAGATTTGAGATGCGTGGCCAGACTTAAAAAGGCCCTGGTGGTCATTAGCCTACTACACATCAATGAATCTATGCACTGACATTCTTTTTTCTTTTCATTAGAAACTAACATTATTCATCCATTCAATCCTAGAAAGGTTTTGGGAATCATTTCCAATCCCTTCTCCATTCCTCTGTTTTTTATCCCAGATAACTGACCTGCAAGTCTTAAACAAGCTTTCTTTTGATGTTCAAGTTCACAATAGTCTGATAAGTACATCTGTTTTCCTCCATGGCATAAATATATATATTTTTTTTTAGTTGAGACTCTACTCAAACCTGCAAGTAGAATTTCAGTATGATTATTTTCTATTTCTATTGCCAGTTTTCTTAATGCTGTTCATGTCAGCAGATCGACAGACATTGATGCAGAACAACACTACTGTCATATATCTCACCATAGATTCCATGACAAAATCTGCATGTTAGTTACTGTCAAGGAGGAATACATTAAATCTGTCTCAATATAAGCAGTGCTTACAAGGTTTTATTAGTATCAGCCATCTCATTACCTAGGGAATAGGCAGCTGCCCAAACATTTTTTTCAGAAAAGTTTATCACTCAGCTCATATTCTGGAGAAAAACGGGGAGAACAAATATTGCCCAGCAAAACACATCACTGTCATTCTCCACTAAAACTCACTCCACGGAATAATAATAAATGAACTAAGCCAGTTCAAGTGACATAGCGGGATAAAGCTTTGAGTATGAACTGGATAAGCAGGGTTCAGTTAGTGGCTCAGTCAACTACTGGAGTTTGTTGGGGAGGGGAAAGAAATAATGAGTCTTAATCTGTTCACTGGTCCTCTTCTGCCTTCTGGGGGAGGTTTAGGGGCATGCTGACGACATGTGTTCAAGGCATGGAAATACTGGTGCTGAAAACAGGGCAATGTTTGCAGCAGGAATTTGGGGCAGTCAGTATGAGGGAACTATCAGGACAGAGGAAGGGATATATCTCCATAAAGTCACTGCATGCCTACCCATGATGTCATGCTGAACACATCGGACCATTTGTTAAGGTATACTGATATAAAAATCATGGAGGAAGCAGCATATGTGATGCTGCAGGTAACATGGATCCTCTCCTCCTCCTCTCAGTTCTCTTCTCACCATGGTGAGATAGGCCCACAGAGCAGGTAATGTCAGGCATGGAGATTCAGTCACTGATCTGAGTTTCCTCCCAGTCCCCTTACCATCCTGTCAAGGCAACGTTATATGTGGGTTGTATTAGGAGTAGGGTTCAGAAAAAAATTGTAGGTCACCTAGCAGCTAATGGTCAAGTTGCAGTATAAGGAACTAAAACATGTATAAAATGATTACACTATTATTCCTAGGTATACTCAATCTACAGAAAAAAAAAAAAATAACCGAATTCCAGGTTTGTCATCACAGTCAAAATCCCAATGTACTTGTCATTTCTGAAACATGACTGAAGCCATAAATTCTCATCAGTGAGATTCACAAGCATTTTACAGCTCACAAACCACTGAAATAAGTGAGTTAAATAAGTTTGTGATGTATCTATCACTGCTGAACTTTGGACACTATTGGGAAAAAAAGTACTTAAAGTGTATCATGTTTTCCTGAAGCCAGATAATGTCCTTGGAAACCTTAACATCACTCTGGTTTGGATCAGTGAATGTACATGATTTTGTAATTAATTTAGTTGTTAACTGGGTAAGCCCACTAGACAGAAATATTCCCTTTCAAGAGCAACCCAGGAGAATGGTCTATTTTTTTATGTTCCACAGTTTGCAAGCAAAAGTTGAGGGAATCAAACCCAAGACTACAGGACTACACTCACAGCCATATCACTCTGTGCAGTACTGGTAGTCAAACTATTAGACACAGACTAAGGTCTTTATAAAACAGATTTTAATATTCTATTTACGGTGCTCCCCCCAAATGAAAGCATCAGTGAGTGTATAGCCCTAGGGTATCATCATCTAATTCAGACTCACTCGCACATTGTTTGAATACAGCAGCCACAAACATATCAGACCAAATTCTCATAACCTTTTTCAAACTCGCATAAAAACAGACTTATTCAGTAATCACTGTCACACTTGCGTTAAATGAAAACAAGTGGGAATTTCTGCTAAGATAGATATTGTAAATAAACATCATTCACCCACTGATTAAACACACTGAACGACAGCCAGTGTTTATTAGGCAGTATCAAAAATGAGTGCAGCAACATTCTTTACTAGTTTTATACATATCAAAAACAAATTGGGCACCAATTCAGGAAAGTCTGGCAAGGCTTAGTAACTCAAAAAACAGGCACTGCTCAGTAGACAAGTCCTCGTGATTTATTATTGGTTACTGACTTTAAGCGCTTTTCGTTTGTATCAAAGGCAAACTTCTTCAGAAGTAAATTCAAACCAACTCTTGTGACATTTATATATTACAACAAAAGTGACATATTAAAGTAACGGATCACAACACAGTTAAATATAATATATATATATATATATATATATATATATATATATATATATATATGTATGTATATATATATATATATATATATATATATATATGTATATATATATATACATATATATATACATATATATATATATATATATATATATATATATATATAATATATAAATGTCACAAGAGTTGGTTTGAATTTACTTCTGAAGAAGTTTGCCTTTGATGCAAATGAAAAGCGCTTAAAATCAGTAACCGATAATAAATCACGAGGACTTGTCTACTGAGCAGTGCCTGTTTTTTGTTTTCCTAGTTTGGTTCATTTTTGCGAAATTCAAGGCTTAGTAACTCCTTTGGACTAGCATTACAATTCAGAGAAATACCACCAAGACTAGAAACTTTTACCTCCTCCAAATTTCCAGCAAAACTTCATTTATTCAGTAACAAACTTTTGCTGGAAATTTGGAGGAGGTAATAGTTTCTGGTCTTAGTGGTATTTCTCTGTTTTGCTTCAAGTGGCTAAAATTAATATTACAATTCAGTTGACCATGTCAAAAAAAAGCACAAGAACATTTAATCTGTGGTTTGAGAAAGACACAAAAATATGTTAGCAGTAGCACCATAAATGCAAATAGGAAATTTAAAATGTTAAAGAAATATAATGTGTTGCAGTTCATTGGACAACTCATAGCAAGCCTTGCATATGTTAATGACTTTTGAGAACAAACTGTTCAATGTAACTACCTCGACAGAGCAGTGACAGACAAAGCAAATTATTGTTAGGAACTTCTTTGCTGAAGCTTTGAAGTTCAATCAATGTTGCTGAAATAAAGCAAATATTCTATAAAAGAAAAATCATCAGAAATCTAATCTGGTCAACAGTAATTCTTATAAATTACTTATTAGAAATAGCAGTGCAATCCTCTCCAGGAACACCTCAGTGGTGGTGGGTGGAAGGATGGGGTACAGGACAAAACAGTCTCCAATTCCTGAAGTCCTGGCTACACCCCGACACCTACCACAAATTATTCCTGTGAAGTAAACTGATCAATATCTGTACTGCATACTATAAAGGTTCAAAAATACATGTTATTAGAATTGTCTAAAAAATAGCAAGAGAGATGTAGATGTAGAATGCTTCCTGCTTATGCTACAGAAACTCAAGGCAGTGTCTTACACGTCTTAATTTGTTCTTTTAGGACTATGAAAACACTACTAATGATGAATTACTCACGAGTGAGATTTACATTGCATATTGTGGAAGATCTCAAATCGCTAAAATAATGATTAGATAATTTAAGATACAGCACATGAAATGGACTCCTGATTCAGTCAAGTAATATTTTCAGAACCAATTTCAACAGGTGAAACTGAAAATATAACTGTATATTTTCTATATAGAATTTATCAAAGAATGCACAAACAAATTGGCACAGCATGCTAGAAATGACTACATCTTATAGCTGGAATGTGATTCATCTAGTAATAAACATACAAATACTCTACACAGCAGGAGTAGTACAGACACAGATTTGAGAATGCATAAAGAAAAGATCTGGGTAATAGATATATGAAGTGAGAATAAATTAAGGATTTTTTTAAGTTAACATAACTATATTCTGCAGAAATAACTAGAGAAATGTGAAATTATAAACCATTCTCAAAAATGTCAATGTTTTCTGAATGTTTGCCATCCTTCTTAGTGGTTCTTAATAGCAGTATATCCTAAAAAAAGAAAATAAAACAAAAAATACAGTAACTTAAGGGACAACCCTGAAATTTAAAGGTGATACAATTGTCCAAAGTATCTATTAAGTTCTTGATGCATGCAGCACTGTAAGAAGTAATAAGTGAAACATGTTGTAAGTAAACATTCATGTGATTATATTCACTTATTCATCATGTTCCATTGACAGGGCCCCACCACTGCTCATAACATACTTCAAAACAGGATGGTGCTTATTTTTTCTTTGATATAATTGCTTTTTTCCTTTGTTATTTTTTTATTAAATCTATATTACCCGTTGGCTAATTTATTCCTCCTGAATGCTGGCATGATAGGACACTAGGGGGACATAGAAATAGCAGGAGATTATGGTTGCCATTCAAAGGTAATTAGTATATTTTTACATGACCCCCTCTACATTATTTTGAAAATGTGCTATAATGCCAGTCTGATTGAGAGTGCATATTTTAAACTAGAATGCAAGCTGACAGAACCAACACTGTTAGGATGGCAGGTGCTTCCTAAAACAGCATGAAAGTAACCTTAGTGGAGTACCACAGGGATCCATCCTGGGACCTTTGCTATTCAGAATATAATTTTCTGATCTCCAAATCAAAAATGAAAAACTGTGGTTAACCAAACTGGTAGATGATTGCAGATGATTGTAAACTGGGTGTTACACTTAAATCTCTTTCTAATAAGCATAAAATACAAAGAACATACACAATTAAATAGCCTGTACTATGAAAATGGGCTAAAAATGCAATATTGTAATGTTTGGAAAACAAACCTCCACCCATCTTATAGTATTGAAAACATCCACGTCGAAAATGGACATGTTGTGAGGGACTTTGGAACATGGGTTAATAACTCCCTTTCCTTTGATCATCATTTTTTCAACAGGAAGTCAACATTTTTCTCAGGAAATACTTCTGCCTGACATGGTTGATCAGAAAGAGTATTTCCTCCAGATCCAAAGAAGTATTTATCATGATATTAGAATTTCATAAAGCAAAACAGAGAACCCCTGGTTAAGAAGCCAGCTTGGGTACACCACTAACCACACAGGGGTAAAAAATAATACAATATTTTAATGAAAAATATAATAAAAAATAGTTGAGCGCTTCCATCCTTAGTAGTGTGGGACTTCATCAGAACAAACAGTATATTCAAAATTCAGCTATTTAAACAACCAAAGGCAGGAAACACTTTCCTAATTAATGAGCAATTGTAATTTAAAGGTATAAACATCCATTGCATAAATAAAGCAGTGAAATGTCATGATTAAAATATTTTAACACCAATAATCAAAATGATAAATGAAAAAAAATGACTGTGACATAAATAAACCAAAAACATAATAAACACAGTCTATTCTCTATAAAAATAACCATGCTCTATGAAGCATTACTATACAAGAATTGCTCCAAGTTTCAAAGCACTAGTAATAGAAATACAAACATTGAAACCAGGCTTATCACTTGCATTAATCAGCAACTTTCATAACAGTTCTCTGTATTCTATCCACATACATCAGGGACCAACTCTATGATTCCGAGGTACTTGTTCCAAAACAAAAAATAAAAATTTTTAGTGCGTTATGCAACCAGTCCTATGCTTATACAAGATATTATTCATGTTTTTGTTTTTAATATCATAAAAATGTTCATAAATTCTCCTGCGGAGGGTGTGTTCAGTTTTACCAACATAAAAGGCAAAGCTGCGATCACAGAACACTAAATAAATGATTCCTGATGTATTGCAGTTATAACTTTGCTGAAACCAAAAAACAAAGTTGATGATGGTAAATCAATAACATCTTCCTCACATATAACTGCATTGCTGACAAGCTCCACACTCGTTACTACCTAGGAAGTCTCCAAAGGGTATTGAAAAACATTTCAATTCTCTCTCTATTCTTTCTTTAATGTTGCTACTCCTCTTAGAAGTAAAATGAGGCACATCGCCTACAACCTCCACAATTGCTGAATCACACCCCAGTATTTTCCATTTAGTCCTAAGTTTATAATAATACCATAAAGAATGGTATGCACATAGTTTCATAAAGATGTATAGTGGGATGTAGAAGAGGGTTAAAAATACTAGGTAATACTGAAAAAAGGAAGAGAGATATTTTTCCAGGAATAGGGTTTTTATGTATTCCCAAGATAGTGGTATTATGTGGTTGCTGGTGTACCTCAGCTGTTTTTTTAACCTGGGTTCTCTGTTTTGATTGTTTTATTTCTTCTGGTTGGTGTGTTGCATTTTCCTAGGTTTATTTTACACACAATGGCCAGCCTTGGGTTGTTTTCACAGCCTATGGAGGGGAGTGATTTCATTTCCAAGGATCAAAGAGCTTTAGACTGTATTGTTTTCTCTCTATTTAAAACCTTAAGTGATTTAACACAATTGATTAATCTGTTGACTCAAAACTTGGATTCCTTTTCCCATAACAAAGGCATGAGCTGGTGACACCTGTAAAGACTGGTAGAGATGGGTGAAGGCTGCTAGGTTAGCCAGATAGAATTGTGCAGATAATTCTATCATTTATAAATATGAATGTTGAACTTAAAACAATGTGGCAACATTGCCATCTGCTGTAAAGAAAGTTAAGTCAATCATTTCTTGTTGGTCCTTTGAAATTAAAATTATTTCATCACTGCCTTTGATGTTTTACAAGTCAGCTCCAGTCTGGCTAGATGAAAGCTTCCTGCCTATTTTTTTAAGGCTAAAGTTAATGACCAGAATTTTCATATGGAATGTCCTTTATTGCTCTAACTGCAAAAGAATGTAAATGCAGTTTCTGTCAGTCTGGGAACATCAGAAAGGTGTAAAAGATGATGTAATGTTTAGCAGAACTGGAGTTTCAATTTAAACAGTGAGAACCAGAGATTATTAAGCAGTTTTGTCTGAACATCCAACTCACAGCACTGCCTTATGCTCTATGTAAGTACGTTATTTTAGAAGTGTGTTTTCTTGTAGAAATAGCTAGGACTATAAAGATTAGACTACGTGTTTTTCTGTTATGTCAGAATTGTACTACTGATTTATTTTAAGTATTTCTGTGTGATCTCTGAACTCTTGACTAGTTTTGTCTAGTAGAAAGTATTGTCCTGTGGTTTTAATTATTTATTATTAAATATTTTAAAACCTTTCAACTGTGGCTGGTTTTGTGTAGAGATAATTTAAGCTCTTTAGAGTACTTGTATGCCTTTGGTAAAATTGTACAAAGCTATTCCTATAGCTTTAGCCATGGGCTATACTACCAATTGGATAATAATATTGCACACTAATAATTGGACAGAATAGCTGATAAGTATTAGTGGGTGGTGGCAAGTGGAACTACTGTATAGTATGGGAGAAAGGGGCATAGCTGGAGAACCTGTGCCAGCCTTCCCCAGGAGTGTCTGTGTGGTTGTATACCCTCTTCTGAAAGTGCATGTGTGTGTGTGTGTGTGTGTGTGTGTGTGTGTGTGTGTGTGTGTGTGTGTGTGTGTGTGTGTGTGTCAGCTACTTGGGTAGGGACACGAAGCACTGGCTAGACAGAGAGGGTGCTAGAGGTTTTAGTTTGCCCATTAGGCTGAGATCTGGACCCTATAGTTGTGCCAGTGGGGAGTCTTGCTGGGGACCTGGGGAGCAAGGGAGTGACCACCTCTGGACTGATTGTGATCTCTGTGTGCTCTTAAGGGAAATTGCACTTTACTGTGTGTATTTGTTATCCTTTCCTCATATATGAGACACCCTCTCTGGTGTTAGTGGTAAGGATTGAGGCTCCTTGATTGCTGGGCCAGGGCACAGTCATCACATAGTAATTGGTGGCAGTGGTTGGGACATCCCCACATTTGTGTTTGGCAGTGGTGGGATATCCACATAACATATTAATTAGTTGGCAAATACTAATTGGCTTGTAGTAGTGTGGGTAGAGTGAATCCTGTAGCTTGTGCACAGTAAACTTTGAAGGTGTTTTTGTACTCTAAAACAGCCATGCAGTGAATACTCAGAGTTCAGACCACAATTGTTTTATTTCTTTTGTTAGCTTAGTTAGTCAGGCTGAGCAGGCAGCATGTCAGCAGAGGAGTATGAAAAGCTGAGAAGGATCCAGCTGGCAGAGATGTGCCACGCCAGGGGACTGATGCATGGAAACCTGACTAATGCAGACCTGATTGCAGCCTTGGTTACAGCTGCATCAGAAAACAGCAACCAGGAGGACAATCAGACTGGCAGTGGAGATTTAATCCCCTCGGAGAATGGACAGCTCAACCTTTCTGCAGTGGACTTGAAAATCCAGGTGGAGCTAAAGAGACTTGAGTTGGAGGCCAGGCATGTGGAATTTGAAGCAAATGAGAGACTGCGACATTGGCAGGCTGAGGAAAATGAGAAACTGTTATGTCTGCAAGCTGAGGAAAAGGAAAGACAGAGGCAGCATGAGAAGGAGATGCTGACTCTTTGCCAGAGTTATGGAGGTAATGGGGAAGGGAGTAACTGGACCCCAGAAGCACAAAATGTCAGTAAATTTCTTCTGCAGTTTAAAGAGGGGGATAATTTTGATAGTTTCATTCATATGTTTGAGAGGGTATGTAAACAGTATGAAGTTGACCAAGGGCTCTGGCTACGGTTCCTGACCCCTTATTCCATGATAAAGCTGTAACTGCATTAGCTAAACTGTCTGACGTTGCAAGTTTTGATTATACTGCTTTAAAGAAATGTCTTTTAGAACTGTTTAAGCTAACACCTGAAACGTATAGGAAAAAGTTTCGTTAGCATAGACACAAGGAGATGAAAGTGTGTGTGAATATGTTGCTGAATTGAGCACCTATTTCCTTAGGTGGGTGAGTGGATGTCAGGTCACCAGTTTTGAAGGTCTGGCAGACTTTTTGGTGAGGGAACAAGCCCTTAGCACTTTGCCTGAGGACATGAGGATCTGGTTAGCTGATAGACAATATGCTACTTCAGATGAGTTGGGGAAGGAGATAGACCTATATCTGGCAAGCAGGGCAGCCCTGCACAGGAATGGGAACCCCAGTACTGCTCATGAGTCTAAAGGAACCAATGGTGGGAAGCACAGACTGCCATAACAGAATCTGCCAGTAGCAGAGGAAGCCACTAGTCCAGGTACACGTCCAGGAGCTGGGGTTAAATGTTTTGAATGCAACCAGTGGGGCCATGTGGCATACAGGTGTCCACAGAGGCAAGGTGGGGAACCAATGGTGAGGGAGCCAGTAAGTAGGAAAGACAAAAATGCCAATAGTAGGTTGTCTTGAGACAACAGGGGTACCAAACTGCCATCCTGCAGATGTCCTGAGAGGGAAGGATTTGGATGAGGCAGTACCATGTACTTATGCAGTTACACACAGTCAGGATAGGAGACAAGTATGTGGGTCTGGTAGCCTGGGGGAGACTCAGACATACTGCATACTTGCAGAGAGGACTGATGAGGTGGTTACTTCAGGGAGGAAGCTATGCAGTAGAAGTGAGACTGAATGTGAGCCACAGCTGCTTGTGGGTACTGACGTTCCCTTGGACAGAGTAACTGCAAAGGTAGAGGTGATAGTAGTAGTACCCAGGCTGACAGTGAGGCACCACTGTCAGAGGATGCCAGACTTCCTGTGGAAGGGGAGCTGGGAAGGGTTACAAGGAGATAGTTGAGACAGGCTCAGCTCTCAGACCCTACATTGCAAGGCCTGAGGCAGGTAGCTAGGGAGGCACCTGATTCTCAAGGAAAGGGGGAATCTGTATACTGGGACAAAGGGTTACTATACAGAGAGTGGACCTCTGAGGGAGGGCTGGAAGGTGAGAGAGTACAGCAGTTGGTAGTGCCTAGAGCCTACCATCTGGCGCTTCTAGCCAAAGCCCATGATATTCCCTTTGCAGGTCATATGGGCATAAAACGTACAAAGAGGTGTATTATGCAGAACTTCTATTGGCCTGGAATTTCCAGAGATGTAACACGGTACTGCAGGACCTGTGAGCAGTGCCAAAAGTTAAGCAAGGCAGGAGACAAGGTGAGAGTTCCTTTGATACCTTTGCCTGTGATTGAGGAGCCATTTCAGAGGGTAGCTATGGACATTGTGGGTCCTCTGAGTACCCCAAGTTCCACAGGGAAAATGTATATCCTAGTGGTAGTGGACTATGCTACATGATACCCTGAGGCAGTGGCTTTGTCCTCCATTGAGGCAGAGAAGGTGGCAAATGCTTTGTTAGAGATTTTCAGCAAGGTAGGTTTCCCAAAAGAAATACTGACTGACAGAGGGTCCAATTTCACGTCAGACATACTGGCTTGTCTGTGGAAGTCCTGTAGGGTGAAGCACATGAAGACCACCCCCTACCATCCCCAGACTAATGGTCTTGTTGAGAGGTGCAACTCTACAATCAAGTCCATGCTACGGGCATTTGCAGATCAGTTTAAGAGGGAGTGGAAAAAATATTTGCCCTATCTGTTGTTTGCTTACAGAAAGGTACCCCAGGAATCCACAGGTTTTTCACCCTTTGAGTTGCTGTATGGTCATAGGGTGAGGGGACCTCTAGATTTAATTTGAGATGAGTGGGAAGGTAAGTGCGAGTCTCACAAGGAGTCTGTTGTGACATACATCCTAAACCTCAGGACAAGGCTCAGGAAACTCATGGGCTTGGCCTAGGAGAACCTGGCAAAAGCCCAACAACAGAAAAAGGTGTGGTATGACAGGAATGCTCGAGTTAGAGAGTATGCTATGGGGCAGCAGGTAATGGTTCTCATTCCTGTCAGACAACAACAAACTGCAAGCAGCTTGGGATGGACCCTACAAGGTGGTAAGAAATGTAAGGGATGTTAACTACATGGTGGAACTGCTAGGCAGATGGCAGGGGCACAAATTGTACCATGTTAACATGATGAAACCTTACCATGCTAGGGAGGCCCTTGTGCTGAGCATTTCAGTAGATTGCAGGAGGAATCAGAGGGAGATCTCGGGAGTGATCTCCTCAGTGAGGCTTGGGCTGACACCTTGGTGGAAGGTTGAGCAATATCCCCACAGCTATCTCCTACCCAGGCTCGAGAAATCTGAGCAGTGTTGTAGGAATTTGGGGACATGTTCACTGGGAAACCAGGGTGCACCCACCTGGTGCACCACCAGGTGGATACAGGACCCCAAAGGCCTATTAGGCAGGCCCCTTATAGGGTGTCTGAAAGAGTCAGACAGACCCTGAGGGAGAAGGTACAGGAGATGTTGGAACTAGAGGTGATTCAAGAGTCCAACAGTCCCTGGGTCTCCCCAGTGGTGCTGGTGCCAAAGATGGATGGCAGCATCAGGTTCTGTGTGGACTACAGGGAATTAAATAGTCACACAGAGTCCAATGCTTACCCCATGCCTAGGACAGATGACGCCCTAGAGCAGCTGGGTGAAGCTAAGTATCTTACAACCATTGACCTTACCAAGGGTTACTGCCAGGTGTCCTTGACTCTCAGTGCTAGAGAGAAGTCAGCCTTTGTGACTCCTTTTGGCTTGTATGAGTTCACAAAGATGCCCTTTGGGATGAAAAATGCCCCAGCAACTTTCCAGAGGTTGGTAGATAATATCCTAGCAGGTGCAGGAGGGTTTGCCCTTGCTTACCTGGATGATATTGCCATCTACAGCCATTCCTGGCGAGAACACCTTCAGCATGTCAGGGAGGTACTGGGCAGACTCCATTGGGCAGCGTTGACCATTAAGCTGAGCAAATGTCAGCTGGGTATGGCGGAGGTCTCCTACATAGGACATACAGTGGGGAGTGGTAAGATAAGGCCAGAACCTGCCAAAGTGGAACCTATTCAGGCATGGCCTGCACCTCTTACTAAAAAGCAGGTGAGGGCATTTATAGGGACAGCAGGGTACTACAGAAAGTTTGTTCCCAGTTATAGTACCATAGCTGCTCCCCTTACAGACCTGACAAGGAAGAACAGGTCAGATAAGGTAGTGTGGACCCCAGCATGAGAGCAGACATTCCTGAAGCTTAAAGAAGCTTTGGGAGGACTCCATGTGTTTGCCAGTCCAGATTACAGGAAGTAATTTGTTGTGCAGGTTAATGCTTCAAACCATGGGGTGGGGGCTGTACTTAGCCAGATTTCTTCAGAGGGAGGAGAGCACCCAGTGGTTTATCTCAGTCGTAGGCTCCAACCTAGGAAGGAATGCTATGCAGCTGTAGAAAAGGAATGTCTAGACATAGTGTGGGCACTGCAAAATCTTCAGCCTTATCTGTATGGAAGGAAATTCACTGTTATGACAGATCTCAACCCCCTAACATGGTTAAACAGAGCCAGCCAGCAAAATGCCAAGTTGCTAAGATGGAGCCTGGGGTTGCAAGCATATGATATGTCAGTGCAGCACCGCAGTGGGAGTAGCAATGCCAATGCAGATGGGCTCTCAAGACAGGAAATGGGGTGAGATAGACTCATATAGACCTAGCCTTCTCAAGTAGCATTTCTCAAGGGTCACTTGAAAAACTAGCTTGACTTCTCTGGGGGGTGGGGGGAATGTGAAGACTGGTAGAGATGGGTGAAGGTTGACAGCCTAGCCAGATAGAATTGTGCAGATAATTATATCATTTGTAAATATGAATTTTGAACTTAAAACAATGTGGCAACATTGCCATCTGCTGTAAAGAAAGCTAAGTCAAGCATTTCTTGTTGGTTCTTTGAAATTAAAATGATTTCATCACTGCCTTTGATGTTTTACAAGTCGGCTCCAGTCTGGCTAGATGAAAGCTTCCTGCCTATTGTTTTAAGGCGAAAGTTAATGACCAGAATTTACATGTGGCATGTCCTTTATTGCTCTAAGTGTAAAAGAATGTAAATGCAGTTTCTGTCAGCCTGGGAACACCAGGAAGGTGTAAAAGATGATGCAATGTTTGGCAGAACTGGAGTTTCAATTTAAACAGTGAAAACCAGAGATTATTAAGCATTTTTGTCTGAACATCCAACTCACAGCACTGCCTTATGCTCTATGCAAGTAAGCTATTTTATAAGTGTGTTTTCTTGTAGAAATAGCTAGGACTATAAACATTAGACTAAGTGTTTTTCTGTGATGTCACAACTGTACTACTGATTTATTTTAAGTATTTCTGTGTGATCTCTAAACTCTTCACTAGCTCTATGTAGTAGAACGTATTGTCTTGTGGTTTTAATTACTTACTATTAAATATTTTAAAACCTTTCAACTGTGGCTGGTTTTGTGTAGAGATAATTTAAGCTCTTTAGAGTACTTGTATGCCTTTGGTAAAATTGTACAAAGCCACTCCTATAGCTTTAGCCCTGGGCAATGCAACCATCTGGATAATAATATTGCACAGTAATAATTGGATACCCTTTAAGGGCATCTGAGTAGCTGATAAGTATTTGTGGGTGGTGTCAAGTGGAACTACCATATAGTCTGGGAGAAAGGGGCACAGCTGGAGAACCTGTGCCAGCCTTCCCCAGGAGTGTCTGTGTGGTTGTATAACCTCTTCCCAAAGTGCATGTGTGTGTGTGTGTGTGTGTGTGTGTGTGTGTGTGTGTGTGTGTGTGTGTGTGTGTGTGTTTGTCAGCTACTTGGGCAGGGACACGAAGTGCTGGTTGGACAAACAGGGTGCTAGAGGTTTTAGCTTGCCCACTAGGCTGAGATCTGGATACTATAGCTGTGCCAGTGGGGAGTCTTATTGGGTACCCGGTGAGCAAGGGAGTGACTAGCCCCGAACTGACTGTGATCTCTGTGTGCTCTTAGGGGAAATTGCACTTTACTGTGTGTATTTGTTATCCTTTCCTCATAGATAAGACTCTGGTGTTAGTGGAGAGGATTGAGGCTCCTTGATTGCTGGGCCAGGGCACGGGCATCAAAATACCCTCTTTCATCACAGTGTAAATCCTCTTGAGCATTTTGACACCTTAGAGCTTCCATACAGATTGGGAAGTGATGTCAGAGGTCACAACAGTACAGGGAATATGAGGCAGGGTTTGCCTACAAGGGATGTCACTGGCGATTGTATGGCTGCTTGTCTTCATGTTTCTAAGTCACCTTTCCATGTTATTCAAGGATCAGATAATCTGGAAGCAGGGGATAGTGTCAGTAGATGTTTTACAGCTACCTGTCATGATTGTGATGGCACAGGGTCAGCATTTAACTTTGAGAATTGGTTATGGGACATTCTAGGTGCTGTTTCTACTTTGCAGTCTGACACAGGTTCTGGGTTGATCTTTGAGGCTCTTTTTCCAGCAGAAATTGGTGAGATTTAAAACCCTACAGGTGGCTAATTCCTTTTTGAAGAACTGTTTAGTTGTTAGGAGAGTACACAGAGGCTCAGGCTGTGGAAATTCCCAAATGGGATGAACAAAAAATGTTTTTAAAGACTCAATTGATATTTTTGCTGACTGTGGTTTGAAAAATATTGAAGTTATGATCATAGCAATGACTTGGTTTTGGAGTCTAAAGAATTATATTCAGGTCCATAGTAGCCTGCAACAACTGTAAAACAGAACCATGGCAATTTACGTTGATAAGCTATTACAAAAATGTGTGGTTAAAGCTGATTCTTACATTCGTAAAAGACACCTTTGACTGTAAGGAGAAGATCAAAAATGTTGTAGTGTTAGATTCTGATTTATTAGTGACTTTTGATGTGCAATCATTATATACTGTCATACCAAATGACATATGGATAGAGACAGTAAGAACTGAATTAATTGATTCAAAAATTCTAACTATAGACCAAATAAGTTTAGTTATGGAAATAATAGCTGTAATTTTATCTTACAATTTTTTTGAATTTAATGGAAGTTTCTAACAACAAACAAATGGAGTAGTGATGGGTACAGCAATGGCACCCAGCTATACCAATTTATTTATGAGTGGTTGTGAAAAGGCTAATATTTATTTCAGTGATTTTTTTAATAACATTGGTTTATTTAAGTGTTTATAGATTATATCTGTTTGGTATGGAGGGGAGAACTTAATTACCAATTTTTGAATGTTGATAATGTTTTTGATTATTTTAGATTTACATCTAATTATGACAAACACAGTTTGCATTTTTTAGATTTAGTTGTATATAAAAATCAGGGAAATTGTTCACTAAGATTCACGAAAGGAAATACAAAGTAATGTTTATTTATATTTTAACAGCATGTATCCTAGGAAGACTAAACTGAATATTGTTAAAAGGCAACTCAATAGGATCAATATGCTTACAGGTGAGTATTCTGATTTTATTTATGAAGGGACATTATTATGCAATAAGCTTTTAAAAAGAGGGTATCACATGGAATTAACTAAAAAGGAGCTCATTGAAATTATTGAAATGAGAAATAAAAATATTAGACTTAAGTTAAAACAAAGTAATAATTTACTACCACTATGCAAGTGATCAGCAGTGTAGATGAGAAAGCTATAAAAAGTATTATATTTAATAAGTGAAATATATTAAGCAGTTTTTCTGAAGTTAAAAAAGTTGAGGAGAAAAACCTGTTTTGTACATAAAAGAGACAAAAGTTTTAAAAACGTTTTTCAAGCTAAGTTAAATCTTCCTTTCTTCTTATTTCTTCTGAAATAGGAATGTTTAAATGTTATGAATGCAATTTTTGTTCATATTTGTATACAGGGATTACTGAAATAAAAGTTAATGAATTTATGGTCAGGCTTAAAGGAAAGTATTATTGTAAGACCAAATATGTTGTTTATTTGATCATTTGTGTTACATGCAGATCATTTTATATTGGAAGAATCACCAGGGAGCTTCACTGGAGAATTTACAAACATTTATATGCTATACAAACTAAGTAATAACAATGCTTTTAGCAAACATTTCAACAATAGCAATTGCAAAGTTGATTTTAAAATTATTTTAGATCATGTTGCAAATTATTTATTATTATTATTTATTTATTTTACATTTGTTGACCAGGATAGTCCGACTGGATACATGCCCATTTTCAGTGGAGGCCTGGGGAGAAAAGCTCCATACTTACAAACCAATAAAGATAAGCAAGTTACAGTATATGCACAAACATATTGTATTAGCATACAAGTTACAGTCTCACATTTCAAGCTTATGAAGAATACAGTTTATATTCAGAAATATATACAAATATGTTACAGTTTCTCTTATCACACCTATAGGTGCAGATTATATACAGAGTATCTGCAAAGATATTACAGTTTCTCTTTTCAAACCTTTTAGTGTAAGAGCTTAGTTGCTATGAATAAGAAATTGCAGGGATATGGAAGTAGATGAGGCTTTAGTCAGGGTTAGAGCAAGGACATAACCAGTGAGTTTTAAAATACTGGGTTAGATTTTTTTTTTAACTGATTAAGGGAGGGGCTCAGAGTAAGGTCAGATGGGAGCAAATTCCAGGTTGTTTTATTTAATACTGAGGAAGAATTGGATTGGAAGGAGCATGTTTGGCAGGTAAGATTAGATGCCTCCTACTCTCCTGGGCTTAATGATAAAGAGAATTTCAAAGTTTTCCTCAAGAGGAAGAAAGTAAAGCATTAATCATTCAATTGCACATCTAATTAAGTAATCTAATTATTAGAAATGTTGCATTTCAGTGTCTTTTGCACAAGTTTCATTCAGTCTAAAGAAGTCTCTGTTTCGAGATGAAAGCACTTACTGAATGTTTTTAGGTCAGATGTCTGAATAAATAATTTTTTATTTGTATTTATTTAAGTTGTTCTTTTCTTGTTTTAATTATATGAAATTGATTATTTGCTCAAGAAGGATTTACTATTCGATGTTTGGTATGATAAATATTTACAGGTTTTTAAGTGTGTAGATAAGGTTGGGGCTGAGACCATGGCTAGAAAATAAGAAACAAAGGTAAGCAACTTGGTAAAGTGGGATGTGCTCAACAACAGTCCAAACGAAAAACAAATCCACAACTCCACACAAATGCAAATGCAGACTTCTATTACTAAATGGATTGCGATGTTTCGTTTAATAAAAGAAGAATGCATTTGCGTTTGTGTGGAGTTGTTGATTTGTTTTTCATTTGTACCATGGCTAGAAAAGCCAGAAAGAAGCATAGAGATGAGAATGAATATTTAAATGGAACTGCTTATCCTTTGCTTAAATTTTACAGGGAGGACAAAGATTTTGGTGGGGATTTTGATCCTGGGGACAGTAACAGAAATACTGACAATGAAAGTTTTTAGGCTCCCCCCACCTCTTTCCAAGGAAGTCCCAGAGAATAGCCTAGAGACTAAGAGGGCTTGTCCAGGAACAGGAGTTGGTTCCACTGGTCTCCTATCAGAAGAGGAGAAGAAGAGGCAGTAGATGGAAGAAATATTAAAAGTGGTTCCCTGGGTCCCTGACTTCTCCTTTTCTATTGATTGTAGTTCAGAACATGTATCAGGAAAAAACAATATAGTACACACATCCCAAGTCTTTAAAGTATTCAATTACAGCATCCTTCAGATTGATGAAAGATTTTTCAGTCTTTTGAAGAAGGGTTTTAATTTTGTCCGAATACCACAAATATAAGGCAAAAATTCAAATACCACAGTACAAAAGTTACAGCCACAAGACTCAGAACAGCAGTCACAGTAATTTAATTCCAACTTTACACTTCAGCACCAAGCCTTCAACGATTACCGTGACTTTTGTACTGTGGTATTTGGGTTTTAATTTTGTGCCTTCCCCTCGGCTTGATATAGCTGAAATTATTTCAGATTTTGAAGTCTTCTTTAGGAAATTGATGTTGGGGTTACATTTTGATAACTCTAAAGCAACCCCGGGATTTATCAAGCTCAATGCAGGAATAGTGTTATTCTTGCACAGAGCGTTCCATGGTTGTCTAGGACAACAGTGTGCCCTGCATATTCATGAGGGCGTGCTGCTGTCTACACTAGACGGCCATGAAACAAGAGTGCAGGAGGCATGTCTGAGCAGTGCTCACACCATACACATGCCCTCTGCACTCTAGAATTAACGTATGGCAATTCCACAGTAGCTAACAGCTCTGCGGTACATATAAGCACAGCCCTCCACAACATAGCACTTAACTGTCCTGATTTTCACAGAGTGCCCAGATTATTCCCTAATATTTTTGGCCTTTCACTCATAAAATGTTCTCTAACACAAATTAGTACATACTAGCAGTTTTCTCGGTTTATAAGAGTAATGTTACACGTTTATTTTTCTTTTCAATCTCCAATAAAGTTTAAGCGTAGCTGAGTGGGTTTGTGCAACATGCAGCTATGCTCATCCTAGCTTACACATCCCAATAAGCTAAATAGAAATATATAGCCAAAACAATCTAAAGTGAAATAGCATAATGGTTAGAGCTTTTGCTTTGCATGCAGGCATTCACAATTCAAGCCCCAATGTGGTCCATTCAGTTTTATTTGTGAAAACAGCACTAAAAGTATATTTTACTATCAAGAGATAGTGAATAATATATATTTGTTAACCAGTATAGTGTAGCATGTCCAAATGTGAGATATCAGTGTAGTACAGATGTGAAACCCCCATATAAACACAAGTGTCCCATACAGTATAGCCACAAAATAATGTAATATAATGAAAGCACATAGGGGGATGTTATGGAAGGTAAACATACATATCATAATATGTCATTTATGAGGAATCAACCCCATGGTGCTGATAGTCTGTAAAAGGAAAGCTGAATAATGCTAACTTGTGCTCAGCTATGCTTAGCCAGTATAAGCATTGCTTAAATGTAAATTCTAAGCAGCAATTAGTGTAGCTAAGCGAATCTGTGCACTGTTAAGCAGGGCTTAGCATCTACCCTTTAAGCAATGCTTATCTTTGCTAAGCGGGTTTGCCCGGTGCTTAGCTTAGCTCAGCATATTCAAAACTTTCCAGTCATGGCAAAGGGCAGGAAATCAGCCCTATGTAAACCTCGTAGGTGGGAATACAGCTCATAACCATTTGTAGCCCCCACTCTAGCAGTATGGCTGGTGTTGGTGAAGGTGTGTGCTTTTGGATGCAATGCTGGGGCATTCAGGAGTCAAGGGTCATGGTTGGGCTCCTTGTAGAAAACCATCATAACATTAGACTGCTGCAGGACAAGTCCCAGGGCTCCAATACAAAGCGGATGCCTGGGACCCTCTTGCCCGCGATCTCACCAGTGCCACTGGCATCCCTCGGACTGGTGAGCAGGTCCGGCACCACTTTGCAGACTTGAAGCAGAGGAAGAGGGAGCTCTTGGACCAGTAGGCACAAGATGCCCAGGCTGGGAATGCTCCAGGTATGTGTAAATATCAGTCACAATAAGTGTTTTCCAAAGTCCAGCCTGTGTATGTGATGGATAGATATGCATAAAAGTTTGTTTTATCTCCTGTACAGCAGCAGATGAGAGGGCTGTGAACTTGGACGCCCATGCCAGCAGGCTGCTAAGGCTGTATGGCAAGGCTGGTGAGTAACAATCTAGCTTGCAGTATTCAAGGCAAATAAATAAAAATGAGTAGAATGTCACCTTGCAGTATTTAACAATTGATATGGTTTGTACTGAATAAACAAGCCAGTAGGAGAGTAAAAGTGACATACAGGTTATATATCAATAAAAGTGCAAATACTTGTCAATAAAAGTCAAAACCCCAGACTGGTTGTGTTTACTTTGGTATTCTATGAATCAAAAAATGTACAGTTTATGCATATCAACTATAGCTCTGAAAGCATTAAACAATCAAGGCTCATCTGACAACGATTGTGGAGTTATAAAACAGGAGATTGACTATATGAAATATTGCATGCACCAAGATCTGATATATGAACAGTAAAGTTGTGTTAACCAGTGTTTTCTACACTGTGCTATATAAGACATATGTGCTATGCATGAATGTCAGAATTACAACTTCAGATTGTACAGCCAAGAGAGTATTAGACAGAAAACAGTCAAACAAGCAACAGCAGTTTCTCAATAGCTCATTCTGATTAAACACAAACTTGTTGTATTTTTTGCACAAGCAGGCACACTTTGAATCCTGGGAGTGATAGTAAGCTCTATGCATAATTTCACCCAGGATTTTGTGAATATGTATAGAAACAGTCAGTAGTGTTAACAGAAATTTCCTCCACAGATCTGCCAGCTAAGAAAAGGTATAAAGTAACTATACGAAAGCTGTAGTTATACTGTGTCCAACATCCACTGTCCAACCCTAAGGCTGCAAATGACTGCAAGATAAGTACATACACCAAGTAGTCTCGACCAAGAAATGTTCCTCAAGTGTCATGCTGTCACAGCTAGTGGTCACTGCTGCCAAAAACCAGGGTGACCGATAGAAATCAAGGCAGAGTATTGCAGTAGCACACACACACACACACACACACACACACACACACACACACACACACACACACACACACACACACTATAAGTGCACATATGTAACCCTGACTATGTGAATATGTGTAGAAAAAGTCAGGTAGTGTTAACAGAAATTTCCTCCACAGGTCTGCCAGGTAAGAAAAGGTATAAATCAACTATAAGAAGGCTGTAATTATACACTGTGTACAAACATACCACTGCCCATCCCAAGGCCATAGGTTGTTGTAAAGTGAGGTAATGCCTGTAGAGTAATGATTAGAGCAATGATCATTAAAGTTGTGAGTGCTTCAATCTTATACAGTTGTTAATTGACATCTCTCTCTCCCCCACCTTATCTGCACCAATAATCTAAACACATAAATCAATGGGTATGTTTTTCACCAAACCTACTGTTGGGACATGTGTCCTATTGTTCTACAAATATTGAAATGTTTTTCTATTAATAGTTCATAGGTTCATGGTTTAGTACTAAGCTAACTGCCCTTGCAAGCCATTTTAAGCCTAGCCAATTATCCCTTGCGAGATTCAAACCCTGCACCTTGTGTTTGTAAGGCAAACACCTTAGCCATTACCACCCTCCCAACCTTGTTCCTTGTTCAAATACTATCATTGGTGGCCTGTTGCTATCAATGGAACCTACATGCCATTATAATGCCCACTGTGGTTCCATATATGTATGTGTTCTGTTTGCTGTTGTATTGGGTTAATGGGAATACCTACGCATGCTGTTATAACTAATCCTGGAATGTGTTTTTTCATGACTAACCAACATATGTTGTAAAACTGCAACACCATAGCACATCTGGGGAGGCCAATCCCAGTGGATCCGCCTGTCCCACCTCAACTGGCCGTGGGACCAGGCCCCAGTACATCTGGGACCAACCCCGGGACCTCCTCGTCCACTGGTACTGCACCACCTTTGGGTGGAACCACTTCAGGGGATGGGGCTCATCTCCCCTTGGGTGAGGGCTCGGACAGGATCCTGTCACCTGAAGTCAGGTCTGGGAATTAGTGCGTAACGAGCTTCAAAAGAAGTTCAGAGATCTGCTACACCAGCTTGAGGGTTGTGTAGTGCATTTAGAGGGTCAGCCTGTCCCTCCTGCTCAGCCCCCAGCACAGCCACCTTCGGGGCCGCAAAGGTGCAGAGGTGACTGCCCATGGGTGGGGACCTCCATCCCACTGTATCCATTTGGAGGCCTGTGGGCATCCGATTCCCAACCACCCTCCCCATCCAAGGTTTTTACCCCCCATATGTGTCATATACCATCCCTGTCTGCTGTCTTATCTGTCTTGTCTGTTTTTATACTCAACCAACCTCCCCAAATATACCTACTATCCCTCCCCAAAATCCCTCTCTTACCTTAAAAAAAGGGCAATCTGTTCCCACAAAAAATGTCGCCCCAGACATAGCTGCCATTTCACACACATGTCCACTGGACATATGTAATCTGGTCTAATTGGCTTCACAACACATTATTGTTGTCCTCACCCCTCTCTCAGTGGTTTGAGTGTCCAAATTTACCTCCAAATTCTGTATATATGGACAGCTCTTACTGTAGATGAAATAGATAGTTATGGACCTTCCCTACACCTGTCCTGCACATCTCTAGCTATCTTTCATATTGCTTTTCCCTCTCTGTGCCCCCATTTTCACCACTTTCCTATCACCCCTTTTTTCTTTTCTTTTAAAGAAATGAGTGTGGGGGTAAGCGGATGTAAGCAGTAGTATGCAGGAGTAAGCATGTTTACATGGTTTTAAGTGAAGCTAGCTCGGATTAATCACTTTTAGGGATAACTGTGTGTAAGCATAGTTAACCATAAGTCAGCATCCATTAGCTCCACGCAAACCCCTGCAAACCTGCTTACAACTGCTTAAAAGTACCTTAATCACTCTGTATCCAAAAGCCCTTGTTCTGCCCAGCAATAAAACAATCAGCCCTTGCCAGTCTTGAATCTAGAACCCTGTATACACTAGTCATAGTAATTTGCCACTAAACCATCTGAGCTGTAGAACTGTCTGATGCTTCTTCAAACATATCATTCAGTAGAGGCATTCAACAGTAGGAAAAAGATTCTGTAGACTTAGTCAAGTTTTGTGTGTGTGTGTGTATATATATATATATATATATATATATATATATATATATATATATATATATATATATATATATATATATATGTATGGAGATGCATATATATATATATATATATATATAATATATATATATATATATATACATAATATATATATATATATTTATACATATATATATATATAAAAGTAAATATATACATATATAAATATATCTGTATATACCTAAAAAAAAATATATATATATATATATATATATACATATATATATATATATATATATATATATATATATATATATATATATATATATATATATATATATATATATATATATATATTGCAGTCGTACCTCAGAATCATACTCCAAACCTCTTACTGCAATAAATCTGTCCAAAGGCTGTCAAAATGGGGATCAATGGTCCCAAACTAGGGACTTCTTTTTTAAGTATTGCCCTTATCCCTCTCTCTCCAGCAGCAACTGTTCTGCCTTGCAACAAAATAATAAGACCAGCCAAGTTTTGAACCACAGTCTATGCAAACTACAGTCAAAGTAATTTCCCATTACACCATGTGAACGCTATAAAATTGTGATGATTTTTCAAACATATCAGTTATCAGATCATTCAACAGTAGGGAAAGAATTCTGTAGAATCAGTCAGGTTTTCTATATATACATGTATATATGTATGGAGATGTATATATGTGGACAAATCTATACATAATATACGTAGAGAGAGAGATATACATCTAAAATATATACACTTATATAGAAAGGTAAATAAATATATATATATATATATATATATATATATATATATATATACACATAAATATATAACAGCTAAAATCACATGCAATCTGAAGGTCATGCTACTGAACAGTAGAAGTCTAAATGTGAAAATGCACTGGAAAAACTCCTTAAATTGGAGAACATTGACATTTGTGCTGTAACAGAAACCTGGTTAAATGCAGTAGAAAGCACCCCTGCAATACCAGCCTATAACTCATTCCACAGATTTTGGCTGCAGAACTTGGACTGAAGCTCCAAATGTGGTGGTATTTCCATATTCATAAAGGATATGCACACCTCCACAGTGGTAGCCCAACATAATGCATCACAGATACTACAGGTGTAGCTAACATTGGGTAAGACAGTGATTCAGGTCGTAGCCTGCTATAGATCCTCAACCATGTCCCAAGACTCACACTCCATGTTCCTTATCACCCTGGAGAATATTAGTGTCCAACCTAACAGTCTCATACTGTTTGACTTCAACTACCCCATCATTAACTGGGAAAGCTACTCATGTACCAATTCACCTGCCCACTGTTTCCTGGAATTCATTAATTCTAATGGCCTGGAACAGCTCGTTCCTACACCCACTACAGGTAGCAACATTATTGACCTGGTCATTACTAACATGGGCAACTGTTGATGTACACCAATAGTCAGCTCCTTACTTGTTAGATCTGACCACAAAGTAAACACCTATGGAAATCCACATCCCTCCCACCCCTTCTGCAAAGATAACCACCATGAAAAGCCTTTCCCAAGCTAACTTTGGCCTCCTAAAAACAGAAGTGGCTAACCTCACGGCAGCCATGCAAATGGAGACTAGTTGCATGACTGCTGAATCAAACATCAATGCACTATGAACATGTACACAAATGCATGGATTCTACCACACCCAATAGAACCAAGAGTCTCACCTCCAAAAACGGAAGCCAATCTGGTGGTCTCCAGCCATAAAGACACTCTGCAACAGAGGGAGGAAACTGATATGGAATATGGTGAAGTCCCACGACTGGAAAAAACCCTTATCAGCCACAATTAAAAGTTGAGATCCTTCATCAAATACTATAAAGCTAGTTGTGAAAACAGACTTGCAGCACATAGTAAAGACAACCACAAGGCCTCCTAGAGTTATGTAAAGAGTCTCCATGGGAATACCAAGATTTGCTCTGAGCTACTGAACAACAGTACCTCCTAGACTGAGCCAACAGATATTGCCAATATACTGGCTGACAGATTCAGTGCCAACTTTACCCATCTCTCCCCCACCAAAGGACCAATCACAATACTAGTACACTGCCAGGCACCCAGTATTACTGCTGCACAGGTTAAATACCACTGTCCAAGATCAAAAATACAGCTTCTATGGGACCTGACAATATTCCTGGCTGTGTTCTATGTGAACTACAGAGTGACCTGGCACCTCACCTGTGTGCCCTGTTCAATCACAGCCTCACCTCAGGCTTTGCCTCTACCAAATTGTGCACTGTTACAGTCACCCCTCCCCACAAAGGAGGAGTTACTACAGACCCTGGGAACTATCGCCCCATTAGCCTGACAAGTCTGTTATGCAAAGCTATGGAATGCATCATCGTGCACCTAAAAACAGGAATATGGGAATCTCCAGACTCAGGATCCCACACAGTTTGGTTTTGTGAAGGGTAGGTCATGCCTGGTCAATCAACCTGGCCAACATTTTTGAGTCAGCCATCTGAGCTGTGGATGAAGCCAAGGGGGCGCATACATTCCCCACTCAGGAATCATGCAAAAACTCACTAACCTAGGCATTAACCCCTATATCACTATATGGGTTTCAAACTGGCTCAAAGATAGAACTCGTTGTGTGAAAAATAGCTGGCTCCAAGTCAGACTGCTGAGCAGTCATAATTGGAGTCCCACAAGGTTCTGTCCTGGGTCCTCTCCTGTTTGGTATCTACTTCTCTGAAGTCCATGCCAACATGAAGGGACTCTGGCTGACAATGTTTGCAGACAATTGCAAGTTGGAAGCTATTATTAACTACCCAAGTGATGTTGGCATCCTACAGAAAGGCCTCACTGAGACAAATGACTGGTGTCAGAGCCATGGCCTTAAGCTCAGTGTCAGAAAATGTGTTGTCATCCTGTTTGGGAAAAACCCTGTTCCCATGAATTACCACATCAGTGGTAGTCCCCTGAATACAGAAGGTGTTATAAGAGATCTGGGTACACAGGTTGACAGCAATGTCTTTTGACCACCACATTGCCACTGTGGTCAGAAAGTCCTTCTACGTGGCACATCTCATTACTAACACTTTTGCATCCAGGAAGGAAGAAGTCAATGTCTCACTGTACTCTTCTTGACAGAGTGACACAGTTTGTTTCAGCATACATATTTTGATGGATGTGAGGTATGAAAATTAAATGTATGTCATCATTTACTGACAACAATCATCATGTTATCACAGTGATTTACCAGAGAAATGAAAATAATCTGTAAAACAGACCAGAAATATGAGCAATAAACCTGAACATCCTGAAACAATCCAGCCAGTTGAGAGGTATGCTCAGAACCCCTTACTGCAATGAATCTTGACCAAGGCTGACAAAGTGGTGGGTGGAAGCCATGAATATGGGGATGTATCTGAAGTACTGGCATAGATAAGCTAACACAGTTGCTGTAGTAACACCCTCCTGTGTGCTTTAACATATATTTAGTGAAATAGCACCAAGTAATTGAAATAGGAAATGTGCTATGTGCAATTACACGTGTATTTGCAAATATATCAGGCACTTAACAGGGATGTAAGAGCACTGAAAAACAGACACCAGTGTGAAAGTCCATACCCACAACCAATATCACCACAGTCACACTCACATACCGGTAAGTCAAGTGAACAGTAGAGTATACAGACTGTGTGAACAAATACATCACTGTTTGCCACTCAAACACTAGCCCTACATATACTGGCCCAGTTCTCAGTGTAGTCTGAATCCTGACCATGGTGCAGTGCATGTCTCAATCTGCCCCTACAAACACATACAGCCAACAGACCGGCAGAAGCTGGAGCATCATGCACAGTCAGATAAAAAAAGGAGCCATAAGACTTATATCTACCCCCCCCCCTCCATACACAGCCCAAATAACATGTACACATGACATGTGTACACAATCCTGACAGTCTGTTAACAATAGCCAGACATACACAGACCTCTCAAATGTACAGTTCACCTCAGAATGTACAGGCTCAGGGCTCATATATATTGCCTCTCCCCTGACATGTATGTGGGTCTACTATAGTACTGGGATGGTAGTAGGAATGAAGTCAAGAAATAATGATACTAAATACATCTGAGCCTCGTTGACATCTGGACAAAGCCTGATATCATTTGGGGACAGAGGCACAAACACAGAGGTAGATTGGACATATTGCTGTCATAAATTGAGACAGGGGCAGATGTTACTGGGTTTGTTGTAACATATCCTTTATGAGGAATATAAAGTCAGTAATACCAACAGATGTA
Organism: Protopterus annectens; assembly: GCF_019279795.1. Classification (NCBI taxonomy): domain Eukaryota; kingdom Metazoa; phylum Chordata; order Ceratodontiformes; family Protopteridae; genus Protopterus; species Protopterus annectens. Next base: position 1,682,859,878 of record NC_056731.1, on the reverse strand, counting down.
TTTACTGACTGAATTCCCCAGAGTCTCTGACTGATTTTCCAAGGACACCAACTGTCTGGGGAACAGACAAAACATAACAGGCAAACATGTGGCCAGTCTGTGGACAGCATGCCAGTGGAGAGGTATGTCAGAGACATATCACTGTCAGACGTGAAGTCACTCACTAAATGCATGTCCACACAAACCCTGTCAGTCTATGAACCCACCATGTGTATAACAGCACTGATGACATAGAATCTGTTCACTATTCTGGGGATATGTCCTCCATGTTGTTGGGGAGTCTCCAAATGTCCTGTCCTGTGAAGTATTCCCACCTACTGTCTGTGAATGTGTAGCCCACAACCTCTGTATTGTCCCTCACACAGGCAAGGCCCAGATAAAGGAATGACCCATATGTTGGAACTAGCAGTGGTGTCTAGGCCCACAGCACAATACTATGTGGGCACAATACTATGTGGGTAATGCTACTCAATGCTAGAAGTCTAAACCTCAAAATGCACTCTCTCGAGGCATTCCTAAAAATGGAGAACATTGATATAAGTGCAGTATCTGAGACCTGGTTCAAGGCTCCAGAGAGCACCGCTGCAATACCAGGCTACAACTCTTACCACACTTTTTGGCCACCAAACCAGGATCAAAACACTAAAGGTGGAGGAGTGTCCATATTCACCAAGGATATTCACACCACCAGGTTAGTTGCCCAACACAATGCATCTGAAATTCTCCAGGTGCAACTAACACTAGGTAAGACTGCAATCCAAATTGTAGCTTGCTACTGTTCCCCCACCATGCCCCAAGATTCTCACTACACCTTTCTAAACATACTGGAAAATATTAATATACAACCAAACACTCTAATACTGAGTGACTTCAACCACCCTGCCATTAACTGGGAAAACTACTCATGTACCAACACCTTTGCCCAATGGATCTTGGAATTCATAAATTCCAATGCCCTGGATCAACTAATCCATAGTCCCACCAAGGGCTCCAGTATCCTAGACCTAGTCATTACCAACATGGGAAATCGATGCTCCACTCCTATGGTCACCCCCCTCGTTGGTCAGGTCAGACTATAAGCTAATCACCCTTAACATTCACATCCCACCCCCAACCCCCCAGTAAGGAAACCTCCATAAAAAACTTCTCCAAAGCCAACTTCATGCTATTCAAGTCAGAAGTTACAAATTTCATGACACCCATGCAGATGGGAACTGAAAGTTCGACTGCTGAGTCCTACACTGTATGAGCACATCTGCTAATGCGTGAATCGTGCCATCCCAAATAGAGCCAAGATACTCACCTCCAGAAAAGGAAGCCAATCTGGTGGTCCCCTGCCATAAACAAACTTTACAACAAAAGAAATAAACTGTTGCAGAAAAGAGGAAAATCCCAGGATGCAAAAAACTCCCTTACCAGCCTCAGTAAGAAGATGAGATCCCTCATAAAATCCTCCAAAGCTAGTTATGAAAATAAAATTGCCAAAGATTCCAAAGACAACCACAAAGCATTCTATAACTATGTTAAGAATCTAAATGGCAATGCTCAGATCTGCCCTGAGCTATAACAGAATGGCATTAAATATACTGATCCCAAGGATATTGCCAATATCCTGGCAGATCAATTCAGTGCCAACTTCACCCCCCTCTCATCCCCTAAATGGCCCATCTCAATACCAGAAGATTGCCAAATTCTGGTAATAACGGCCACACAGGTAAAAAACGCAATCTACAAAGCTAAGAATACAGCATCCATGGGACCAGATGACATCCCAGGCTGTGTACTATATGAACTACAAAATGAACTGGCACCTCATCTAAGTGTCATGTTTAATCATACCCTCACCTCAGGCTTCATGTCCACTAAGTGGCGCACAGCTACAGTTGTCCCACTCCAGAAGGGGAGATCCACTTTGGATCCCGGGAACTACCACCCCATCAGTCTGATGAGCCTGATCTGCAAGGCCATGGAATGTATTATCATGGAACTTATAAACAAAGACATTGGCAACCTTCAAACACTGGACTCCACCCAGTTTGAGTTCATGAAGGGCTGATCTTGTCTCCTGAACCTGAATGACTTCTTTAAATCAGTCTCCAAAGCCATGGACGAGGGTAAGGCAGTCCACACAGCCTATCTGGACCTTGCCAAGGCCTTTGACACCATCCCTCACTCTGGAATCATAGATAAACTTATTAAGCTGTGCATTAATCCCTACATCACTCGATGGGTTGCCAACTGGCTTACTGACAGAACCCACACTGTAAAAGTACCTGACTCCAAATCCAGCTCCAGACAAGTGACAAGTGCAGTACCTCAGGATTTAGTCCTGGGACTTTTCTTGTTTGGCATCTACTCCTCTGAAGTACAGGCCAACACTAAAGGACTCTGGCTAACAAAGTTTGCAGATTGCCGCAAACTGGGAGCCATTATTGAATCCCTAAATAATGTGGATAATCTACAAAAGGGCCTTACAGAAACAGATGCTTGGTGCCAGAGCCATAGGCTCAAGCTCAATGCCAAGAAATGTATAGTTATCCCCTTTGGGAAAAAACATGTCCCCATGAATTACCACATAGGTGGCAGTACACTAAACACCGAAAGTGTGATAAGAGACTTAGGGACACAGGTGGACAGTGGTCTCACCTTCAATAACCACATTGCCACAACAGTCAGGAAATCCTTCTATGTGGCACACCTCATCACTAAGGGCTTTTCATCCAGAAAAAAGGGAGGTCATTGTCCCACTGTACTTGTCCCTCATTAGGCCCATTATAGAATACAACACCCCATTTGGTATGTACCTCTCAAGACATCTGCAACAACTGGAAAGGCTGCAGAAATACCTCACTAAAAGAATCACAGGCCTAAAGCAGATGCCCTATGCTGACAGTCTTAAAAAACTCCAGCTATACTCTGTCGCATATCATCTACTCTAAAGCAATCTCTGCTTAACATACAAGGCCATCTCAAACCCAGAGCTGTTGGACATGCTACACTTAAAGAAATCCCAATCCCTCAGAGCCACACACTCCAGGAATCTAAACCTTGTCATCACAATAAACAAAACATGCTGGAAGGATAGGTTCCTGACCGAGAGACTCCCCAGACTCTGGAATAGACTGCCCATACATGTCAAGCAGAGCACCTCTTTGGCCCTCTTCAAAAGGAACCTTGATGATTGGATGGAAGAAAGGGAATTCACCTCAGGGATCATGTCAGTCGCCCTGCTAGACAGGGGTCCAGAGAAGTAAATAGTGTGGGAAGAAATAGTCAGTGAATTGTTATGGCTAGGCTTGTATAGGCCCTAGGGCCGATAGCCTAGTACCAACCTATGAACCTATGAACCTACATAGTTGTATGGCCTTAGCAATACCTGACATCTGCACATCTGCAAAGAGGAGATACAGAAAGTCGATAGGCAATAGGCTATGCATTAGGATGAATGTTTTGAAGAATAGAAGTTTGAAACTGAAATGTATGCCATTACTATATGACAGCAGTCCTAATGACATGGCCAAAAAACACAGCAGTCTACAGTTAATATAATAATATCATATTAATATGAAATAGGAGATACATAAAAACATACAGCTCAAACACAAAGAACAAGATAGTGTAGTACTCAGAGTCCCAGCTTTGCATGCAGCAGTGCATGGTTTGAGTACTACAATAGGCAATCTAATTTTACATGGAAAAGCAATGTTAAAAGTACTAATTTAATAATATATGTGTTAAATTATATTTTTAAGCCAGTGCACTATAGCTGGTGTAACATGCTAGTGTGAATGCATATAACATGTGATACCACCGATGTATTAAAAAAAAGTGATACTACCCATGTATACCCAAGTGTCCCATACAGTATATTCACACCCCTTGCTACTGTAATGACAGCACATAGAAGCATGTTATATACAGGAAATTAAATACACTTATTAAATGATGTCATTACTCTGCTATTTTATCAGACTGGAATGTGAGCAATGGTTACCAGGGCTGAGCTATGCTTAGGTTTAAGCATTGCTTAAATGTGAATCCTAAGCAGATTTGTGCACTGGGAAGTGTCACTAAGTAAAGCCTAAACGGTGTAAACATCAATTCATTTAACCGTATGTTAGCACTGCTTATTGTCACACAAACCAATGCAAACTCACTTAAAGCCTCTCAGAACTGCCATAATCATGCTGTATCCAACAGCCTCTGCTCTGTCTAGTGAAAAAATAAAGAGCCCTTGCAGGTCTTGAACCCAGGACCCTTTACACTATAATAAAAAGCAATGCACCATTAAGCCATCTGAGCTGTAGTTTTTTTTTTTGTTTGGATGTTTTTTCAAACGTACCATGCATTCGTTTTTTCAAACGTACCATGCATTACAGCCAGTTTATAACACGGAAGAGACACTATGCAATCAGGAAGGATTGGTATCTACAAGAGAGAGATAGATAAATATATAGGGAGATACATATATGCGTATAACAATATGTAGAGATATACCAATAAACACTGAGGTGTGTGTGTGTGTGTGTGTGTGTGTGTGTGTGTGTGTGTGTGTGTGTGTGTGTGTGTGTGTATATATATATATATATATATATATATATATATATATATGCATACATGTCTCAAAATGCCTATACAAATATAATACTGCTGATAGACCACCCATAACTGGGGCAGCATGCAGAGTTGTATACATAAGGACCCATGATACTCACATCAGCCAACCCCCCCCCCCCACACAGTTCAAATAATAAGTGAACAGTACACTGCTACAAAATCATGATAGGTCATACACAATGGCCAGACAAACAACCTCTTAGCAAAATGACTAAAATGACTGAAGATAGTAAAGAGGAATACAAATCATCAGTAATTCACACAAGTTTATTATACTCTGATGTCTTGGCTAAAGCCTCCATGAAGTAAAACATTACAAGAAATACTTGCCTTACATACAAGAAGCATTTAACACTTAATTACATTTAAATACACAGCCTCCAATTACACTCCTCATTTAACCCCTAGGGGATAAAGTATCACATTTAAGTTTATGAATTGATTCTGTACATAACAATTTTTCTTTTACGAATGTTTCATCAAACTGATAAACAGACTATTTCCAAAACAGTACCTTGTAGCCCACTACTGTCCCCATTGTGACATTTATTCAAATGTACAGCTATAGAATTGTCTTCTTTCTTATCAGTAATGTTTCACATGTTCTAACAGCCTAGTTTTAAAACACTTGTTACTCTCCCCCACATAAAATATGTTACAAGAGCATCTAAGAGCATTCTCTGTACACTGACCTCTTGAATGTACAGACTTCTACATATTTTCCAGCCTTTCCCTTCAGCAGGAATGACAGCACTAAATAATGATAGACTATATACCTATCAAACTCCTACTGTATGACATCTGGACAAAGCCTGACATAATTGGGGGACAGAGGCCTAAACACATGGCCATACTTGAAATATTGTTGTTATATACTGAGAATGTTGCTGGTGTTACAGGGTTTGTTGTAACATATCTTTTCTGAGAGATATAAAGTCAGAAACACAAATGGATGTTAGCATTTACGGATTGCAATCACTGGAGTAAGCTACTGATTTGCCAAGGACAACACCCTTCTGTGGAACAGACCAGACATAACTGGAAAACCTCTGGCCATTATGTGGATAGCCCTAGTTGAGAGCTATGCAGACACAGAATTTTGTCAGACTGAAACCCATGCAGAAGTAGCATGTTCAGACAAATCCTGTTAAACTAGCTGTATTCAAAACATATAACAGCAATATTTACATTCTGTTCCTAAGTCTTGAACCTTCTCCACCATTTAGTTCCATTGTTTCCACAATTCTTGTTGTAAGAGGTATTAGCTCACACACCTCCAGGATGTCTACCTCACAGGTAGGGGAAAGGGCTAACACCCAGATGGAGTACTCAATTACAGGAGTGTGTTGCCATGGTATTGGCTATTGGAATAACTACACAACTGCTCTGCATGCAATTAGCAACTGAGGACCACCAGTTGGTGCACAGGCCATCACATGGTCATGAGCATTACCTACAAAAGAAAAGCTGCCATCTATTCAAAACATCTCTGTCATAGACAGTTAATTACTTCAAAGGTGATCCAGTTTGAAGAAACAAAAAAGGTATGTGAAACAAGTAAGCATGTAATTGAATGCAGTAGGTGGTCTGTAATAATGGAAAATAGGGTTTGAAAGAATATGTTTCTCAGCAAGACTTGCTGTACTGATGTACTGCTGAACAGCACCAATGGCCATAGCTTGTGGCTGTGACTGTAGTGACATAGATCACAGCTCAGGCCCCTGACTCACCCCAGGAAAGGACAGCTGACTTGGCAACTACTGGAGTGTCTGTGAAACACCACTGACTGTGCCACTGCTAGGCTAGCTACTGGGATGTTGTACATATCCATATGTTACCTGTGCATATAACTATGATACACATTTTCTCTTGTAAATATAACAGAACTATACAGACCATGTGCAGAGTAAAGTACTGTTGCAGAAGTGTGTTGAAATACATGTGATATAGTGAGTTCATACCATTCAACTGTGCAGTCTTATAAGCACATGTGTGCCTGATGTCTGTAGTCACTTACACATAGACTTGTGTTTTGTTAGGCAGACCATTGTCAAGTCTGTTAACAATGACACCATAACAATAGATGAGAATGTGGGATATCCTCCAGGTTAGCACTGTGATAGCAAAGCCTACTGTGCAATCAACGTACTTATCTATGTATGTAAATAAGTTGTGCATGTTCTACTTGTGTATAATATCAGTTTCAGTGCATACAACAGACATAAATGTTTACAGGTACCGGTTGTTTCATGGCCATGACAATGATATAGGTAGTAGAATAGGAATGATTATCAGGCTGTAATCGGAGAAGTGTACAACTGTGTTATCACCCTCTGTCCATGCCTACCACAAACAGCTATCTGAACACCTACATGCAGTGGATATCAAGAGTGTACACACCCCTGCTGAAATGCCAGTTTTTTTGTGTAGTATACAAAAGTGAGACCATGGAAAATCTTGTCAAAACATTTCCCACATTGAATGTGACACATAACCTGTACAATTCTATTGACAAACAAACAAATCTGTTAGGGGAGAAAGCATAAAACATAAACAACGTACTATAAACTGTTTGCATACATGTGCACACATAAACCACTACTTGGTTGGTGCACCTCTTGCAGTAATCACAGCATTCTCTTTTTGGTTACACACATGCCATCAATTAGCAAGACTCTGATTAACCCCAAATAATGTTCAACTGTACTAGTAGGATATAGTTGACATTTACCCAGCTGCCTGCTACAGCAAAAGACATGTTTGGCAGAGACCTTACAAAGCATTGAAGGGAACTCATTTGGAAAGGTGTCAGTCAGGAGAAGAGTAGAAAAAGCGTCCCCAACATTGGATATACCATGGAATACAGTGCAGACAGTCATCAGACAGTGGAGAAGATATGGGACAACAGTGATATTGCAAACACCTGGACGTCCATCCAAAATGGATGACATGACAAGACAACTTGGCCATGGAGGCTGACAGGGGACCGACAGCAACACTGAATGAGCTGCAGGAATGCCTGGCAAGTACTGGGTGTTCACCACGTGACAACAATCTTCTGTATTCCCCATATGTCTACCCTATGGGGTAGGATTCCTAGATGGAAGCCTTTTCTTGCACAGAAAAACGTCTATGGCTGGACCTGTATGAGGTGCTATGATGTGTTTCACTGTTTATGTCTTCCAGACAAGATGCATCATGTGAGGAATCCATCCTACAGTGTAGCAGAAACCTCTGAGATTGCTGAGTTTCTATTACAGCATTACAATATAATGTTTGCCTGTAGTCAGGAACAACTGAGAGAGAGGACCACCCTGTGGAATGACCTAGTCCACAGGATAAATTATGTCAACCTGCACACAAGAACATATGAGCAGGTCCAGCATCATGCTACTGACATATATAATGCCTGGTGAAGGGCTGCTGCCATAGCCAGGGAAGCAACAGTCACAGGTAAGGGCCCACTCATGCAGGCTCCACTGACAGCACAAGAACAGTTCCTTGCCAAACTTGGGACACCCACCCAAGAACACAAGATCTCCATGAATCCAGCATTGTGGATGTGGGTGCCCCCTGACACAAGGGATGAGGAGCGTACAGGTAAGGCCCTATTTCACATTACTAGAGTACTTTAGCATACCTAACTTGTATCGGTAGAATATCTACATGCATATGTCAGATAAGACTGCAGTTGTGGACAGGGGTTTGGTAATGCACACAAGTCCATATCTATGGTGATGGGCAGCATATTTTGTGCTATTGGAGGTTGTATTGTTAAAGTGCAGAAATGCTGCTTTCCCCTGTACCAAGGCCACATGTTGACAGTACCTCTCTCCCACACTTATTTAGCTCCCTCTGGTCTACTGGGACAGCAGCCTGTAGATGGTGAGCATGTAATTGTTTTGTTGTGTTTTGCCAATACAAACCTAGACATATTGCTTGATGTCCATGTTCACTCGTGGTGGCGTTAATTGCAGTGGATCATAGTGGTCACCACGGGGGCCTATCTGAGGGGTAATGTAACATTCCTACAGCATACCTCACAACTTGTCAGTGCAAGACATCTGGACACAGACTAACAAACTGGGGGAACAAATGGGGTACAGTAGGGACATGTATGAAACATTAATCCTATACAGTGGATACCACAGTGTACACACCCCTGTCAAGATGTCAAGTGTTTCTGATATATACAATGAGAGACCACAATATTACAATCCACACCTTTTACAGCCTGTAATGTGACCATAACATGAACAATTAGCTTGTAAACCAAACAATATGTTAGGCCACCAAATATGGGGTATACAAACCTTACAATATGATGGATGCATATGTGTGCACACCCTTCAAATAACATATTGTGGGAGCGGCTTGTGGTGTATTGACAACATTCACTCTGCTTGGGTACACACCTGCCGTCAGGTACAGGGACTCAATGACAAATATAGGTCCACTGTCAGAGCAGTGTATTCATGACATTTGCTCAGTTGCCTGTACCACAGGCAGACATGGTTTGCATACATCTACAAAGCAGCATAGGGATCTCATATTTGAAAGGTATCAGTCAGGAGTAGGGTATACCAAAATTACCACAGCATTGCATATACCATGGAAGACAGTGGAGACAGTCATCAAAAGGTGGATTAAATATGGGATAACAGTGCTGTTGAAAAGAACCAGATGTCCTTCCAAAACAGATGACAAGACATGTTGAGAACTGGGCAGGGAGGCTGCCAGGAGACATGTAGCAACACTGAGGGACTTGCAGGACTCTCTGGCAAGTACTATTTTTGTAGTACATGGGGCAACAATTGCCTGGAGTCTGCATAAGTCTGGCCTATGGGAAGGTGTCAGTTATAGAAGCATTTACCCACACCAAACACCATCCAGGGCTGTGTACAGGTAGCAAAACATAACATCAAGTCTCCCAAAGGCATGTGCTACAATGTGTAATGGTGTCATGAGACCAAGGTTCAAATCTACAGACAGTATTCCTAAAGCTACATGTAGTGCACAAGCAACACCTCACTTCACCTGAGGACCATGATCCCTACGTTTATAGCTTGATGGTGGTAGTGTCCAGCATTAGGGTTGCTGTTCTTTAGCGGGACCCAGGCCTGTAGACATGTGGAAGTAAACCATATTGTATAGGTATTAAATTAGATATATTATCTTCCCCTCACAGGTGGCGATGGAGGTCAGGGTCCCTCCCATGTGGAAACTGATGTCAGTTTCTCTGCAGACTCTGAGAATGATGATAGGCATAGTGAGGCACAGATGGGGTTGTCAGGGGCTGAATCTGTGCCATTGGTTAGCATCCCACTTTTGTCCTCCCCATCCCTGCACACAGTCACAATGCCCACACATGGCCCATCACCAGTGGCCATAGATGAGGGGCAGTTGGCGGGTGGTGGCATGGGACAGGAAAGTGTGGTGACTAGGGCAAGTGTGTCTGTAGACACCAGCCATAGTTGGATAACAGGGGAGGTCCCACACAGGCGGATGGACAGGGGTGCTCGGAGGATGACTGCTGCCCGTCATGGCTCTGCCAGAACAGCCAAAGCAGGTATCACCGGCCGCATGTTTTGGACCATCATTGAGGCACAGGCATGTATGGAATGTCACAACAAACAGACTCTCAGGGTCCAGATGGCAAATCTTCCTGATATCTGTGACAACATCCGTGATCTTGGAGATGCCTACCGTTATTATACTGAGGTCATGGATAGACGGTTGTGTGAGATGGTAGCACTCCTTGACCGTGGGATGTCTGTGTTGGCACATGTGGTGGGAGTTGGCTGTTGGCTATGTGGACATAGGACAACACCACAAATAGCTGAAGGTCTACGTGGCCGTGCAACATCTCACTTCCACTCCCTTAGTGGTAGTACCAGCAGCACAAATGCAGGGGGTGTGCTGTCCACACCACAATGCAGCAGGCTACAGGCAAATGGCCCTGGCCAGTCCCAATAGGGACACAGATCCAGCAGACAGCAGTCAACATCAGGGAGTACTACTCTGTTGGGCCTTGGGCCTGGTGGTGCCAGTGGAACCCCTGGCACACCCAGTTCCTGTGTCCATGGTTGCACACAGTGAACTGTACATCCTGCCATGTATGGTCTGCAGTTGTCCAACATACCTCTGTATAGGGCAGCAACATGGCAGAACTGTGTGCATCCATACACACACACATCACCATCACAGCTAGGGTACATCCATACTTAGACACACCACCTTTGCACGGCCCATGCAATACACAACCCCCAACCTACACACATTATGTCAACCAACTGGCTTAGCCTAGGTCTCTGGCAAACCCACAACACACCCTGTGCATATGATGACACCTGTGCCACATCACTGTCATCCATACCATTGATGCAGGGACATGCTAACACGGTTCTGATGCACAGGGTGAATTTCATACAGTTTAGCAATGTAATGATGTGTAAAGTGTTGTCAGCCAGCATGTTTAATGGTGACATGTCAGGGTGTGTAGCTGTCTAGCCATGATGCATTATTGGTGTTATTATCTCCATAATGTATTCTGTTTGTGTTTTAGGTGTCTGTCTGTCAGGAGGATATAGCCCTACAGTCCTTTTCTACAAGGGATATGGCTGTGTGGTAACACATTGACTGTGTCATATCCAGGGAACAGCTGTACACAATTAACAGGTCTGTATAACAGTTACTGCACGTGCCACATAGCTGATAGGGCTGAGGGGTTTATACAGGTAAGTGCACGGTGGCTGATGTCAGCAGCTCTTGTATAGTGGACAATGGTAAGTGTACTGGGTGGAACACGCCAAAGGTCTGTGAATATCACACACAGAGGGTATTGTGTTGATGCAGCACACAGAGAATACTATTCACACACACACGCACACACACACACACACACACACACACACACACACACACACACACACACACACACACACACACACAGGATCACGATTGCTAGCGTTGGGTTTGACACCCCCACCCATCTAGTTATTGGTGGTACAGTGTTAGGTAGATATCACAGGGGGCACAGAGCTCATAGTGTATTGTGTTTCTGAAATACATGTATAGTGATTAACATTACATGCTCCTGTAAGGTATGGCAATGGGTGGTGTAGTTGGTGTGACAGTTTTCATACTACTGTCACACACAAGTATACACACTCACAAACACTGCTGTACATACCAATGCGCGCGCACACACACACACACACACACACACACACACACACACACACACACACACACACACACACACAAAAACACATGCACACTTGCCAGTACTGACATTAGCAGACCAACCTATCTTGTTATTCATAACATACTATTCCATACTGTTGCACAGGGCTTATAGGGCTGCAGAGTGTCTACAGTTACCATTACAATTGATATGAACAGCAGATCTCATCCAGTAGACGTAGGAATGTGTACTGTGTGTACCATGCCATAAATATGAATCCATGGCCATCCAGTGGATGTCATTCACACACACACACACACACACACACACACACACACACACACACACACACACACACACACACACACACACACACACACACATGATACTCTTCTCTCACATATATTTGCCAGGAGTAGGAGTAAAACCTCTACCTATCTATTTATTGTTACTATATTGTTATGCCTTTATCGCACGCACCATGGAGGTTATGTCCAAAGCTAATTCTACAGTGAGGGACATCACCAGGGTTTGCAAATTATGGCAATGGGATGTACTGGGTGAGAAAGGCCACAAGGTATTGTAACGTACACATATACACACTTACACATAATAATACACACACACATTTGCAAAGACTCATATTAGAACCCCTAGCTATATGGTTGTTGGTATTATAGTGTTATGCAGTTCATGCACACACCACAGAGCTTATAGGTTGTGGAGTGTCCCACAGTACCTATATAGTGAATAACATCTACAGCACTTGTAAGGTATGACAATGGCAGTTGTACTGGGTGAGATGGGCCACCAACTACTTTTACCCACATGTTTACACACTCACAAACACTCTCAAACACACTAATGCACACACACACATTTGACAGTCTTGAGATTTATGGTTTCAAAGAGTCATAAGTGTGTACATGGCAAATGGCCATGGAGGCTTTACAAGGCTAGCCCATGGGAATACATTGGCATCATGTCACCTGATGATACTCCCCAGTGTGTGTACTGAGTATAGTCACTGAAGTGATCCCCATGGTGGGTATTCTATTCCCCATCCACTCCTCCTGATATCTCTTGAAGAGGGTCATTGCTGTGCTTGGCTTGACGTGTGTGTGGTGTCTATTCCATGGCATGGCTAGTCTCTGGGTTGTGCACCTGTCCCTCCAGCATGTTCTACTGATTGTGAGGATTGGGTAGGTGTATCTGGGGCATGTTGTGTGGACAGATTGGTATCCTCGGATGTAGCATTCCTGATAGGGTTGGGTCAGACATGGCTGTGTATGTCCGGCAGAGATTGCACGTACATAGGCAATATGAGACAGAGATTCAGTGTATTTGTTGGAGTCTGTCCATATGGGGCAAGTGTGTAGTTCCTAAGATCCTCTTTGTGAGGTACATTTGCAGCCTCTCCTGTTGTTGCTGGTGTCCAGTGGGGTATATGGCAAATGGGCCATAGTACACATTGACTGGCCTATCGAGGGGTGTGTACAGGGAAACACTGTCATTTTACTTCCCGGATTCTATACCCTGAGTCAGGAGTAGTGACAAATGTAAGGACATTTGGAAGACAGTGGCACAGTGGCGGTCACCATACAGCTCACTGTCAACCTCTGTTCCCAGTTCCATTATACCAACGTCAGTGTTCAGTGGACTACCATCAATGTATTACATTATGGGAACCATGTCGCACCCAAGGGGGATGGCGGCACATCATCTGGCATTGAGCTTATGTCCAGGGTTCTGACAACAGTGATAGGTCTCAAAGAGGCCTTTTTGAAGGATGACAACCTCATGTTGGGGGGGTGGTAATAACAGCACTCACCTTGTATTCATCTGCAGACATTGTTAGTCAGGGCACCTTTGTATTGGGCTAGTCCTCAGAGGTGTGGATCCCAATCATGTGGGAACCCAGGTCCACAACCTGTGAGACTCCACTTGTGACTGTTCAGCAGTCTGAGATGAACTCCGCTGCTTTCACACTGTGGGTTCTATCTCTGAACCAGTTTACAGGCCACCTACTGATGTATGTGTGGCTGCCTGCCTTACTGTGTTTGTGTATGATTCCTGAGTGGGGAGTAATATCCAAGGATTAGATGGGCAGCCCATCTTGTTATCTATCCCATACTGACACATAGTTATTGCACATGGCACAATACTTATAGGGCTGCAGAGTGTCTACAGGCCACTCTACAGTGGATGGCAACTGTGGGCCTTGTAATGTGGACACTGGGAGATGTACTGGGTGGGCCATAGCAAAAAAGTGCAAAACCTGCCCCCCCAATGGTATGGTTTTCACACAAACACAACAACCCACCCCCAGAGAGGATACTGTTCACACACACACACACACACACACACACACACACACACACACACACACACACACACATACACACAGCCACATTTGCCCAGACTGACACTAGAACCCCTACCTATCTATTCATTTCAACTAAAATGCTACATATTTATCGCACATGCCATGGAGCTTATAGGGTGACAATTCTGCAAAGGTACTTCTAGGGTGAGGAACATCACCAACCCTTGTAAAGTATGGCAATGGGTGATCTACTGGATGAGAGAGGTCACAAAATACTTTAAACTACACATATACACACTTACATTTGCCAGAACTGGGATCAGAACTCCTACTTAATTAGTTATTTCTACTACAGTGTTATCCAGTTATCACATGCGCCACAGGGCTTATGGGGCTGAGGCCTGATGGAAGGCACTTCTAAGGTGACTGATATCTGCAGGACTTCCAAAGTAGGGAAAGAGGAAGTGTACTGGGTTTGAATGGACCCAAAAGATTTTAGTTGTAAAAACACACACACACACACACACACACACACACACACACACACACACACACACACACACACACACACACACACACACACACACACACACACACACACACACACACACACTTACATTTGCTAGGAACAAGATAAGAACTCCTACCTAACTAGCTTTTTTTACTATAGTGTTATGCAGTTATCACACATGCCACACAGCTTATGGGGCTGAAGCCAGATGGAAGCCACTTCTAAGGTGACTGATATCGGCAGGACTGCTAAAGTAGGAAAAGGGGAAGTGTTCTGGGTTTGAATGGACCCAAACACTTTTAGTTGCAAAAACACACACACACTTTTAGCTATGCTAGGATTGAGATTAGAACTCCTACCTAACTAGTTATTTCTACTACAGTGTTATACAGTTATTGTATGCACCACAGGGCTTATGGGTCTGAAGCTTCATGGAAGGCACTTCTAAGGTGACTGACATCTGCAGGACTGCTAAAGTACGGAAAGGGGAAGTGTACTGGGTTTGAATGGACCCAAAAGCTTTTAGTTGTAGACACCACACACTTTTATATTTGCCAGGACTGAGATTAGAACTCCGACCTAATTAGTTATTTCTGCTATAGTGTTATGCATTTATTGCACATGCCGCACAGCTTATGGGGGTGAAGTCTGACAAAAGTGACTTCGATGGTGACAGACATCTTCAGGACTGCTAAGGTGGGGCATTGGGAAGTGCACTGGGTGTGGAAGGCCTGTTCATTCCTAGATCCTACTGGCATTTTCCCAAGTGTATGAGCATGCCCAGTGTGTCCTTCTATGGTACATGTGGTACTCCATTCCAGGCATTGTTGTACTCCAGTCTGGTTTGTTTTGTGCTACAGCCATACCTCTCAACCTGTTGGTGCAGGATATCTGGAGATAGCCTATCAAAATCAGGGGGACAATGGGCCATACCGTGATTGTGACAATTTCTCTCAGTAATGTATGGGTTGCTAGGGTTACAGGACTTCTTTTAGCAGACATCTGACATGCATGCCATTTGACACTGTCATGTATTGCTTCAGTACCTCGTGACATACCTCCTCAGATCATTACAGTGAATTACCAAAGGAATACAGGATGGATGATGCACACACCAGGTATATGGGCCAAATGCTACACATTCTTGCACAATTCAGCCTGTTGAGAGGTGTGCCTACAAGCAATTGACTGCTGATGTTGTGGAAATGGTCCAGCACCTTGGTGATATATTACAATGGTGGAATCTTTGTGCATTTATGTTCTGGCCTAGTCTGATTTCAAGTCTACAGTTGGGTAATATAAGTCAAACAGGATCAGGGTGAAAGGCAGAGTCCAGATAGATTTGTAAGGGATAAGATATGTGGGGGGGGTTGTTCTGGGTCTGTGATGTTTGCCTATAGCTACCAGTACTTTGCATTGGGTTCTCCTCAATAGTTGACTGCACTTGGAGGGTCTTGTGTGTATCAGACTGTTTGACCAGCCTGGATGTGTGTGTTTGTCACACACATATGTATGGCCCACCTCATTTTGCTTGGATGGCCACATGTTTGGGCTAGGATGTTGCTTAGGATGAGTGATCATGGAAGGGTGTGTTACTCCCCATGGGCGTGGCCCAGGGTACTGTGGGTGCTGACATGTCACTGTCTTCCAGGGTTAGGACTGCCTGCAGTAAGTGCGTTCTCGTGTTTAAACTCCTAGCCCTGCCTGTCGACTGTACAGAGTATCAAAGAATGTTCACATCCATGACTCATATAGCTTGTTGATTATCCAAACAAGTGTGGTTTTCAAGCAAAAGTGCTTTGCAAGTCACTCAGGGTTGCAGTCAGATATTACTGACAGTTGACATTCCAGTTTCAGACTTCATACTCATCAGACATTCCATGCTAATACAAATCATTCCATCAACTTTAGAACATTATTAGAGCAGTATTTCACAGGTGTACTTCTCATTGGACCTTCATCACCCAATTATTCATTGCTTTGTCCAGATTTCTGGCTCCCTGAGGCTGGCAGGTTTACTCCTAGCAGTTATCAGCATGGCCTTTCTTTGCATTTTGTGGACTGTGTTATGTTGGTGTTATGGACCCCATGACACTCCATAACAGGGCACTGTGGATGAGGCATAGGTATTTGCCAGAGGCCTGTAGGCCAGGTGTGACAGATGCAGGTCATCTGTAGGAAGGCAGTGCATTCTCATGATCATATGTTCCCAGGCTGCCAAAAGTAGACACCCCTGTGATGGCACCAGTAAGTTGAATGTGGGTGTTACTGACAAATACTTTTTGTTACTATTGTACCATCACTCTGGGTGACAGCTGGATGCTGCTTAAGGCTAGGAACATGTTACTGCATTTCTATGAGTCTGTCCATATAGGACAAGTGTTTAAAACCTATGATCCTCTTTGTGAGGTACTTTTGCAGCCTCTCCAGTTGTTGCAGGTGTCTAGTGAGGTACATGCCAAATGGGGCAGTGAACTCGATGATTGGCCTAATGAGGGAAGAGTAGAGGGAGACAATGCCCTCATTCTTCCTGGATGCAAAACCCTTAGTAATGAGATGTGCCACATAGAAGTACTTTCTGACCACAGTGGCAATGTGGTGGCCAAAAGAGAGGTTACTGTCAACCTGTGTTCCCAGATCTCTTATAATGCCTCCTGTGTTCAGTGGACTACCATCAATGTGGTAATTCAGGGGAACCAGGTTTTTCCCAAAAGGAATGAAGACACATTTTTTGGCATTGAGCTTAAGGCCATGGTTCTGACACCAGTCGTTGGTCTCATTGAGGCCTTTCTGTAGGATGTCAGCATCACTTGGGGAGTTAATAATAGCTCCCAACTTGCAATCATCTGCGAACTTTGTCAGACAGGGTACCTTTGTATTGGCCTGGACTTCAGAGAAGTAGATACCAAACAGGAGAGGACCCAGGACCGTTCCCTGTGGGACTCCACTCATGACTGGTTGGCAGTCTGACTTGGAGTCAGCTACTTTCACACTGTGGGTTTTATCTGTGAGCCAGTTTGCAACCCACCTAGTGATATAGGGGATGATGCCTAGCTTAGTAAGTTATTCTATGATTCCTGAGTGGGGAATGGTATCAAAGGCCTTGGCCAGATCAAGGTAGGCTGTATAAACCACCTTACCTTCATCCACAGCTCTGGTGACTGACTCAAAGAAGTCAATCAAGTTGAGCAGACATGATCTACCCTTCACAAAACTAAACTGTGTAGTATCCAGAGTTTGGAGATTCCCTATATCCTTGTTTAGTAGGTCCATGATGATGTGTTCCATAGCTTTGCATATCAGAATCATCAGGCTAATGGGACAATAGTTCCTGAGGTCTGTAGTCTCTCCTCCTTTGTGGAGATGGATGACTGTAGCATTGTGCCATTTGGTAGGAATAAAACCTGAGGTGAGGCTGTGATTGAACAGGGCACACAGGTGAGGTGCCAGTTCACTCTGTAGTTCATGTAGAACACAGCCGGGGATACTGTCAGGTCCCATAGAAGCTGTATTCCTGCCATTGGACAGTGCTGTTTTAGCCTGTGCAGCAGTAATACTGGTTGCCTGGCAATCTACTGGTATTGTGATTGGTCCTTTTGGGGGAGGGGTAAAGTTAGCACTGAATCAGTTTGCCAGTATATTTGCAATATCTGTTGGCTCGTTATAGGAGATACCATTGTGCAGTAGCTCAGAGCAAATCTGGTTATTGCCATGGAGATTCTTTACATAACTATAGAAGGCCTTGTGGTTGTCTTTACTATCTGCTGCAAATCTGTTTTCATAGCTAGCATTAGAGGATTTGATGAGGGATCTCAACCATTTGCTGAGGCTGATAAGGGAGTTTTTCCAGTCTTGGGACTTCACCTTATTCTGCATCAGTTTCCTCCTTCTGTTGTAGAGTTTGTAGCTTCCATTTTGGATATATAAGTGCATCTCTCACAAGTCTGAGTGTTGGGGAGTAAGAGGAGATAGTTGTTAGTGTACATGAGGCAGTTGCTACATTGCCTCAGGATGCCCAAGTTCACCAGGTTAATAGGGGAAAGCACAGGGAACTGACCTTTGGACATTCCTGGAGGGGTAGGCATTAATAAGTACTGGAGCTGTTTCCTTGTAGAACGTTTAGTGCTGGTAGCACTTTTGTGTACTACAATAATTGCTACAAGAAGTCTGGTAAAGTGCTAAACTAACAAGCTAGTAAAAGTGCAGGATAGGAGAGAACTAGCAGATCTAAGGGAAAAATTGAAGAACAGACTTTGCACTGCTCAGAAGCTTGCAAACAGTCCTGGATACAGAAAATCTGTATTAGGACTAGATTAGTTACAGGAAAGGTGGGAAACAAGTGCAGATGTGGGCTTTTAAACCAGAAAGTTGAAAGAGATGGAAAACTACTCAAATGGCCAATAAACTACAATTTCTGGCCCAGAAACCACTGATCTTGTGGTAGATAGGCTAGCTAGTGCTTACCACTCCCACTGATAAGCTAGAAAGCTTCCATCCAACATGCAAAGGCTTGGGGAGGCGGCTCAGAAGCTTACCAACAGTCCTGGATACAGCAAGTCTGTATCTAGACTAGACTAGCTACAGGAAAGACAGGAAATAAGCTTAGATTTTTTTTTTTTTTTTTACAGAAAAGCAGCTAAAACAGCAGTAAATACAATTCAAATGCAGTGCAGGCTAGCACACTTGAGTGTGCAGCAATATTACGGCAAATACAGTTTAAATAAATGCACTTAAATTAACAAATGACTAAAATCAAGTGCAGAAGGCAGTAAATTAGAAGTCTACAAACAAGCAGTAATAAGTGCAGAGTAAGAGCAACTGAACAGATAACAGCACGCAGAACAGCAAACTAAGACAGTTACAATAAGAGCAGCTGAATAAAGTATATATATATATATTTTTTTTTTTTTTTTGAGGGCGGGAACAGAGCAGAATTAAGAGGCTACTGGGGTGTTGATAGTTGCTTAACATTTTGGTCCCATGTAGCATAGTGGTGTGCCCTATCTTTCAGACTACAGGCATAACAGTATTGACCACAGGTCAGATTGTTCTGGCATAGACATTTGTAGTTTCAGACTTCTTATCTTTCAAAGTCATATTGCCACTGCCAGACCTGCTGTAATATCACTGTGTAAAAGTCTGTGGTTAGGGATTTCATGGATGTCACCATGTGGGGTCCTTTGCCAGGCATTTCTGTATTGTTTTCTACAGCTGATCTGTTGAGTGAGGCTGGTGGTGGGTATGGGACCCCAACTTTGCCATCCATGCTTGTGACCTATGACCCCCCAGTTATTTGGCTCACCACATATACTGCAGTGGTATTTGTCAACTATAGTGGTACTGCATGGTGTGGGTAGGGCAGTACTGGGGATACACTTCCTGCTGTCCCATAGAGCTGTCAGTTATCTGCTGCTATCCCAGTTAGCCACACCATTTCCTTGCATGCTTAGTCTATACCATAGATATGCTATTAGAAAATTCCACTCCATTCATTTATTTTGTTACAGAGACTGGCTTCCCTTGTGCCTGTGGCTGGTGTGAGGATGGTGCTTGAGGGCTGACTATGTTTGATGCATGCAATACACTGCCTATACATAGTAAGGTATAGGTGGTGTGATGTTTGGCATCCATATTACTGTGTGTGCGAGTCAGAGAGAGAGAGATATCCATCCCTGGGGCCCTACAGTGTCCATGTATGTGCTATGTGTTGGCTCTTTGCCTAGGCCAGGGCATACTGGGCATGCCTCCATCTGCCTACAGGGGCAGGCTCAGGATGTTCCTCCTCCGAGTCACTCTGTGCCTGTGGAGGCCATGGCAATGGTGGTGGGGCTGTGTGGTCCTTCCCCATTTTGTTCCTGCTGCAGCTGTTTCTGCAGGATTATATTGTGTAGCATGGCACATACTATGAACATGTGTGCACATGTGGCAGGAGAGTACTATAAGGCTCCACCGGATATGTCAAGTCACAGTTCTGCTGCCTTGCCACATGTGTGCACATGTGGCAGGAGAGTACTGCAAGGCTCCATCGGATATGTCAAGGCAGCAGAACTGTGACTTGAGCATACCAAGCAAATGCTCTATAATGATCCTGATTTGTGCGTGTCCCTCATTATGGCATTCTTGTGTGGGTGTGTGTGTGCATTTCTGATGGGAGTCATCAGCCATAGCTCTAGTGCATAGCCAGAATCCCCCATCAGCTGGCCATATGGGATGTCCCCACTGGCAAACGCCTGGTACAGCTGTGATGAATGCCAGATGTGGGAGTCGCGATAGCTTCCAGGGCTGCCAGCACACACTTTCATGATAATGCCCTGGGCATTGCACACAACCTGGCAGTTGATGGAGGGGAAGCCTTTGCGGTTTATGTAGACCCGATCCTGTTCATCAGGTGGTGCTTTGATGTGGATGTGCATGCAGTCTATGGCACCAAATACCTCTGGGTAGTCTGCTACACAGTGGAAGAGATGCACATTGGTGGTCCTCTTCTCATGGGTGCTGGGGAAGTAAATGTGCTCAGCGGCATGTGTTCGCATGGCATCCAAGAACTGGTGGAGTATCCTGGATGCAGATGCCTGTGAGATACCCATGATATCCCCAGTTGGTCTTTGGAAAGTACCTGTAGCTAGTATTCTTAATACTACACATACCTTGGTATCCACTGGGATGGATTCCCCTCTGTTGGCTCTGGCTCTGAGGCGAGGCTGGCAGAGCTCAACAAGTTGCTGAAGTATGTCCCTATCCACCCTGTATTGCTCTACTATCTCCAGATCATGTAGCCCCTGGTAGATTACCCTGGGTCTGAACACTCCTCCCCCTCCTCAGTCTGAGTTGATTGTCAGCATTTTCCTCCTCACCACCCTCAGTCTCTAGCACATATTGATGGATCAGACCAACAGCAGCCCCTAACATGTTATATTAGATTTGTCAGTTTAAAGTTCCCCTGAATGTGTCCACCAGTGGTGTAGATTTTGTGGGAAAAAAACAGACTGAAAGGTGTTTGCATAGTTTATAGTATTATGCTGGGCTGTTGCCTGTGTAATTGGCTGATTCTGATACATTCCACCTGCCAGCTATGCTTGTTCTCCTTAATTGCCTTCCTTCTGCAGTTCCCCCTTCCCATTTCCTCCCCGTTTAAGCCCAGATGTGCTCCGTGCATTCCCAGTCCTCAAATGTGAACAGTTCTGCTATCTCCTGTGGGGTTTTTTTAATTTTTTTTAAAATTTTTTTTAGGCCTAGTGCACGCCATGCACAACTGCTTAGCCAAAGTAAACAGTTTTAAGCAGAACTGGCCCTTTCTAGATGCAAACATGCTCTGCATTTCATGGAATAGGGAAATACAGCCTCAGACACACACCCCTGCCTTAGCTTAGCTAAGGGTAAACACTGGCCACTGAGCTCCAATGTACTTACAGCAATCATGACACACTCCCTTTTCATGTTAGCTGCTCCTCCTGTCTACACTATGGTGTTGGAGCACCTACACGGTTAGGTGCAGTCTGACAGTTAGAAGAAATTTGTGATTCAGTATAAATCCCCTCATTTGCATACACCACTGCCTTACTCCTGAGTTACAACACTTACACTGAGCCTTTCCCCTTAGCAACCACTATTTCCTGGTATTGTTTTCATTCTGCATGCCATTGACTATTATGGCAAAATGCAGATTTCTCTCAAAATTGATTTTTCCCCTTTTTTTATTTTCTGCATGATGCCTTTTGCAAGCCATTGCCCTATGCATAAACAGCCGAGATTGGCCCAAAAAAACTTTTATTTTGGAAATTTAAAACTATTTTTCATTCCAATGGACATATATTTGGCCATTGGCATGCCTAATGAATGGAATACATGCTTTATTTGAGGCTGTCATGCCTCCATTTTCTTTTTTTGCAGAAATGTATTCAGCTAGTAACTGAATACATTTCTGCAGGTTACACTATTCCTGCATGGACACCTGCCTGCTTGCTGAATCACTAATTTACCTCATTTGCATGGTTTTCACTAGCAAATGAGGTAATTAGCATAAGGCAGTGGTGTCCATGTAGGAATAGTGTAGGAGAGCTCGTACACGTCCCGGGAGCCCTTTGCTGAATTGCTCGGCGGACATATTGCCTGCAGCAGCTCTTCCACTATTCCTACACTCCGTGTAGGGTTTAGTGAATCCCAGGTTGAGTGATTCCATCAGTGGTGCCCACTTACACAGGAAAAGTACTTTTAACCCACTTCTATATCTGACTATACGACTTTTTTAAACTACACCAATGATATGCGACTAAACATCATAAATACAAAGCCAATTTATCCCATGCTGAGACAACTTTGTTGCAGGAAATTATGGACAACAAATACCTGCGTTTTATGAAATCTCATAAGGGTGGAAGAATGGTTATCATGGAAACTATCGATTGTTCAAGTAAAATGTTTCATTTGCTACACAATGAGAACCCAAAAGAAAGTGTCTCCAAACATGAGATTTGTGTGGCTTATGCCAGGATAGACTCTTTTTTATATGATTTACTCATGGAAGGGGGACTTGACACTCAGGAGTACAAGTTTTTAAAGGTAGATTTTCCTGTATTGCCTAACATCTTTGGTATACCAAAAATACACAAAGATATTTTGGACCCTCCTTTCTGGGCCACCATGGCAGGTGCCAATTGCAAAATCCATCCTTTGGCTCTTTACATGAATCACTCTATTAAAGGCCTCAAGTCATCTCACCACTACATATTAAAAGATTCAAGAGATTTTCTTAGTAACATTAAGCAAGAATTTTCCATGAATGATGGCATTTGGTCACGAATGACATAAAAGATTTGTTTTCTTGTACGCCACATGAGGTAGGATTAGAGTGGCTCCTTGATTTTGTAAGCACCCAGTGCACTTTTAATAATAGTAACGTCTCTATAATTTGTGATTTTATGGACCTTGTTTTGAGAAATAATGTTGTCTTTTTTGAAGGGGAGTATTACAAATAGAAAAGCGGTGTAATAGTTGGCGTGTGTGCTCCCCTATATGCTGATATTGTTATGTGCTACTGGGAAAAGAATTATATTTTGACCTGCCTTTGCCAACAAATTTGCCGCCTATTTTAGGTATTTGATGATGCTTTTGACATCTGGAAAGGCAGAGAAATTGAACTTATGGAGTTTATTGATTATTTAAACAGCAGTACCACATTCTTGTCCTTCACTTATAGTTTTTCTGGTGATAAAATTAACTATTTGGATGTTCTGTTGGAAAAGGATTATTCACATAAGAACTTTAAGTCTGGTGTTTATCGAAAGCCCACATATTCCAACAGTTTTTTACACTTTGACAGTTGCCACTCTCACAGGGAAAAATGCAGTTTAGTCAAGTGGCAAATGATCCAGTTAGCTAGACTGATTTTGGACAATGCTGATTTGGCCATGGAAATGGAGAATTTAAAGTCCATGTTCCATGAAAGGGGCTATATGGACTATTTATTAGAAGATGTCTATCAAGAAATTATGAGTGGAAGAAGTCCCAAATTTCTTCCTTTTTTGGTAATGGGATGCCTGACAATCTTAAAAGAACCACTAACAACAATAATGAAAAGAGGAAAGTTATATTTTTCTAGGATTATGGACTTAGGTATTCCCAGGATAGTGGTATTATTATGAACTGAGTTTGGACTAACTGGAAAATCGTGCGGGGTGATTCAGCAGTTGTGGAGGATGCAGACAATGTCTTACTTTTAAGAGGAGTAGCAATGTTAAAGAAAGAATAAAGACAGCATCTAAACATTATTCCATACCTGGTGGTGGTCTCCTAGGTACTACAAAGTATTGAGCTTGTCAGCAATGCAGTTTTATATGTGAGGGGGATGTTACTGATTGAAGCAAAGTTATAACTGGAATACATCAGAATCATTTATTTAGCATTCCGTGATCCCTGCTTTGCCTTTTATGCTGACAAAACTGAACGCTCCTTCCATAGGAGAATTTATGAAAATATTTGCAATGTTAAAAAATAGAAAGAGAATAATACCTTGTACAAGCATAAGACTGGTTAAATAACACACACACAAGAAATATATTTATTTGTTTCAGAACAACTACCTCAGAATCCTAGAGGTGGCCCCTGGAGTATTTGGATAGAATACAAAGAACTGTTATAACATTTGCACCTCAATACGAGTGATAAGCCTGGTCTCAGTGATTGTATTTTTATTACTAGTGCTTTGAAACTTAGAACAATTCTTGTATAGAAAAGCTTCATAGATAATGTCATTTTTATAGAGACTAGACTCTGTTTATTGTGTTTTTGGTTTATTTATGCCTTAATCATTTTTATTAATTTATTGTTTTGATTATTGAAGTTAAATTGTTTTAATGATAATATTTCACTGCTTTATTTATGTATTGCATGTTTGCACCTTTAAATTACAATTTCTTATTAATTAAGGAGGTGATTCCTGCTTTTGGTTGTTGAAATAGCTGAGTTGTGAATGTACTGTTTGTTCTGATGAAGTCCCACACTACTAGGGATGAAAGCACTCAACTATTTTTTATTATATTTTTTCATTAAAATATTTTTATTAATTTTTACCCATGTGTGGTTGGTGGTGTTCCCAACCTGGCTTTTAACTAGGTTCTCCGTTTTAGTTGTTTTATTTCTTCTGGTTGGGTGTGTTGTATTCCCTTAATTTCATAAAACATATAGTTCAGAAAAAGACATATTGATGCAAAATCTCTGTCAATTTTTGAAGTGAATTAGAGACATATTTGGAAACTGTCTCTAAAAATGTATCCTCTGTCTCCCCAGAATTCTTAAGTAAATAAGGTGATAAGTGTGCTGTGGTTAATAAAACACTTGCAGTTTTTTCTTTAACTGTTAGTACATGGAACATATAAAATTCCATGCACTACAAAGAATTGTGATGGGGTCTCCAATCACACCTTAATGTTGTTAACATGGATGACAAGATTCACCTTTCAAGTTTTTCTCGCATGGTGAATTTCTTGGCATCCAAGTCTTGAACACATAATATAGAAAATTATGAATGGGTCACCAATTGTGACTTTGTTATTATGTGTTTTGTAACACAGATGCCAATAAATTCCCCTCAAGGTGAATTTTGGTATCCATGTCAAAAACACATAATGTTTAGTTACAATCAGAGATCTGATTATAATTATTTGCAGTGCATGGAGATTTACCTGCTGCATGTACTACTAGTTGATGAAAAACAAAACAAAACAAAACAAAAAAAAAAATGTGAATTATTGTGCTTGCTTTTACACCAGCAATGCTGATGGAAACCACTGTATGTCTGTATGCATTCCCTATGTGAGGGAAGCAGCTGGTTTGCAAATGTGTTTTAGTGAGAATAATGTAAACAGTAGGCAGAAACAGACTGCGGGATTCATGAAGCTTGCACCAAGTGCACGCATAGCGTAGGCGTTATAACGCCAAATATGGCCGCCGAGCGATTCAGGTACGATCCAATTCCACGTGCACTACCGGCGTACGCATGCAAATCACCCCATGTGCAGTGTCGCACCATGCAAATGAAGGCATATAGCAATTCATGAAGTGGTGCAGGCGTAGCGTAAGCCCACGGAAATGTAAACCAAAAAACACGGTTTACATTTCCCCAAACAGAACATCGGAGCTATGGAAGAGGGCCAGACCCAGGTATCACAACGTTAACATATGCCAATGGCGAAATACACAGCCAATGGCATAAGAAAAGATGCACAACACGTAAATAACAACATTTAATGTCATGTCCACAGTAACGCACAGCAGAACCACAGGGCATGTGTGCGGAAGCTGTAACATAAAGAAATAATATAAAAATGTCATAAAATCGCAACGTAATAGAAATCAGGTTTACAGCATAATACACAATGGTAGGCATGGAACACCACAACCAAGGTGCAAGGGTTGCTAAGGGCTTGCAATAGTGTTCGGCACAGTAACTATGAATTAGTAGTCAATGCCATGCAAATGAGGCAGATAATACTGAATCGCAAATGTCCCACCGGAGGAAGGTCGTACCATACGGCGCAGTGGTATAACACCGAAGAGTGGCTCAGAGGAGATACATGACATCAGCAGAGGGGTGTGCCACCATAGCACTAAGCACATTGGAGCATTGCAAATCTGGCCTGTCCGTTGCTAAGCAAAGCTGCAGGATAGGGGTGGGGAGGAATCGTTTAGCTGAGAGCACACATGGTGGCCAAAAGCACATGCGTACGAGGATGAAAACGTGACCGAAACCCAGTAATCGGACACACGCGCCGCAAACAATAGCAGAAACAAGAAGGTCAGGGGAAGAAAAGAAGGAAATGCGGAAGTAGGGTAATTGGAGTACTAATGAGCAATCAACAGCAATCAGCCCACGAAGGCCAATTGACGGCAGCTGACAAGTCCGCTTGCAGAAACCTGCAAAACAGGATAGGGGAGGCATGTGAATGCAAAGAAAGGAGGGGAGGTATTGGATTGCAAAGATAGGAGACCTGACACAGCAGAGCAAAGCAAACCGACAGCAGACTGGCAGTAGCACACATAACGCAAGATACGCCAGGTCCAGGAAAGTACAAATGAAAGTAGGCTGCAGGATGCATGCCAGAAAATGGTAGGTGCAATGCGCAGAAATGTAAAGGGAAGGTCAAGAGGTAATCCACGGCAGGCAAATGTAATGCAAGACCAAAGGCACCACAATAGTAGTTCCGGCAGTAAAACACATAACATAACCTGTAGCTACGAATGTACATACACATCCTATGACATAATCGGTGTTCACAGCACAATAGTATAAAGTGTGAAAGCACCCAACACACACCTGTGTATTCCCAAACACCGCACCATAGGTGTAAACACACGGGGAACTTTTAAAATGTAGATGTTGGGAGCTGCCATAGCTGTGATTCATCAGCATGTGGAGGATGATGCCAACAACCACCGCAGGCCTCGGAGGAGAAGGAGAGTGTTCAGACCAAGGGTAACCTACCAGGGGCTACATGACCTGGAGATAGTAGAGCGTAACAGGGTGGACAGGGACATCTTACAGCAAATAGTGGAGCTGTGCCGGCCACGCCTGAGAACCAGAAACAACAGAGGGGAACCCATACCAGTGGACACGAAGGTATGTGTAAGCCTGCGAATACTGGCCACAGGTACCTTTCAAAGGCCAACTGGAGATATAATGGGTATCTCACAGGCATCAGCATCCAGGGTACTACACCAGTTCCTGGATGCCATGTTAACACATGCCAATGAGCAGATATACTTCCCCAGAACTCAGGAGGAGTTGGCCAGCAATATGTGCCACTTCCACCATGTGGCACAATACCCGGAGGTACTGGGTGCAATAGACTGCACGCACATACAAATCAAGTCACCACCCAGTGAGCAGGGTATGCAGTACATAAACCACAAGGGATTCCACTCCATCAACTGCCAGGTCGTGTGCAATGCCCAGGGCATTATCATGGATATGTGTGCTGGCAGCCCTGGAAGCTACCATGACTCCCATATCTGGCATGCCTCACAGCTGTATCAGGTATTTGTCAGGGGGGACATCCCATATGGCCATCTCGTAGGGGATGCTGGCTATGCACTGGAGCCGTGGATGATGACTCCCATCAGAAATGCACACACATCCTTGCAAGAACGCCATAATGAGGCAGACGCACAAACCAGAATCATCATAGAGCGTGTGTTCTGGATGCTGAAATCATGGTTCTGGTGCTTGGATACATCTGGTGGAGCCTTGCAGTACTTTCCAGGCACGTGTGCCCACATCGTCATAGTATGTGCCATGCTACATAATATGATCCTGCGGAAGCAGCTGCAGCAGAGACAAAATGGTGAATGCCCTCATATCCCACCGCAATTGCCAAGGCCAGTACAGGTACAGAGGGATTCAGACCATGAACACACTGTGCCAGCCCCAGTAGGCAGACGGAGGCGTGCCCAATATGCCTACGCCTTGGCAAAGAGGGAACATATAGCACATACTCTGACTGTGTAGGCCCCTATGGACTGACACCTCTCCACCTGCACACACAGTAAAATGGATGGCACACAAACATGACCACCTGTAAATTGTAATGTATAGGTGGCCCAATGTGTGACTCCTACATAGGCAGCCCTCAAACATTGTAAACACAACAGCCAGTGGAACACGGAATGCCAACACCTGAACAGTACATGAGTCTTACAGCATATGGTGGTGCTGTGTGCCTGTCATGTTTCCCGCCAGATATATCTATATATATCTATATATATCTATATATATATATATATATATATATATATCTATATCTATATATATATATATATATATATATATATATATATATACATATCTATATATATATATATATATATATATATATATATATATATATATATATATGTACACATATGCATATATATAATACAGTTAGAAAGGGCAATAGAGGGATATATGGTGATATAGATGGATTCAGCGATATCTGCAAATATAATAGATAGTTCAACGACATTCATAACATCTTGGAGGCACAAATAAATAGGATACCGCCAATCATGGAATGTGTAACATACCGAAATGCATAACCACGAGGCTGAAAGACCGAGAGAACACAGTACCGGAACAGTACATCCACGAGTAATAGTATGATGATATTAAGGGACAGTTAGTCACCGCTGCCGGTGTCGCGGTCCACGTAGGTACTGTGTTCAACTGTGTCTGTGAGTGCCGTAGTCTGTGTAAGTGTGCGTTGAGGGTGCCGTGTGTGTTTCTGTGTGACTGTAATGTGTGTGTGTGTCTGCAACATGTGTATGTTGGTGCCAAGTCAGAGGCAGATCAGTATGGTAGGTGTGGGTATAGCTAGCCGTAGGCATACGGTTACTACCTGTACCACAGTAGGAGGGACATCCCCACCCTGGGCAGGTGTGTCCTGACATAAAACAGTACAAAGGGCAAATGTCCGAGATGGTAGGACATAAATATGTCCCATATATAATGTAACAGTCGTATTTAATAGTTATGCCTGTATGTAAGAAACTTAAATGTTACATGCACTATGATAAGTAGCCAAAGTCACACAACAATAGGTATGTAGTGAGGATAAAAGTATGTGCTACCTGTGTACTGACCGTGGCTATGTGTTGGCCTGTAAACACCGCTTTGTGTCCTGCAAGTGTCCAACAATGACCATATGAAAAGGTGGCAACCCATGGCAAACAGGCTCTTTTAACAACACAACCACAATGACTGCAAATATCTGGGACAGAAATACAATGGATAGCTGTCACTTACACATATCCCCTGATATATCGCTGCAATTACGGAGGTATACAAGTAGCAAGCTCACCTGCAGATGAAATAGAAACCAATTAACAATGGCCCAACGTACAATCCTGTAACATAAGTCTACTAACTGTTAGCTCTCTAATTAGGGACGGAGCCCACACACATATATATGGATTATGTAGAAATGCAAGGCCCACAAACTGTACATGTTACGTACAACCACCGACATCCCCCACACTACAAACTAAAGCAATACAAACTGTAATAGCAGCACAAACATCCAGTAAGTCAATTACATCTTCAGAACCCTCAACATACCGTGTGAGAGACACAATTAAAGGCGACATGCAAAATTGCAGGCGTTGTATAATGGAACAAACAGCCATGTTACAGGTTTTGATTGCAATACTCCATTATCAGACGTCAGGATGACAGGTACACCCACATGTTGAACCAAATACTCTACCTGTCACACACAATCCACGGGGGACATGAATCCAAACTATACTTGTCTCCATGCATAGCAGTTGCAGTTACACATAACAAAACACAATACAGACCGTCTCCCCGAAGGTAGGGCAAATAGGCAATGCCCAAGTGGAGAATGCAATTATACCCCACTGTCGCCGCGTAATTGGCGAATGGAGTAGCTGCACAGCTGATATGCAAGTAATTAGTCACTCAGGAACACCAATTGGCGGGAAAAATCCACGTTTCAGGTATCGACGTACATAAGGATGACTTGCCAGACATTCAAACCGTATGCTCATATCGAATAACAGTTGAAACACTGTGAGAGAGATAGAAACAAAACACTGTAACGACAACAAGGTATGTAGAAAGCCCGATATGTAAGGTTATGTATAGCATGATCTGTATTAATTAGTTTTACTGTATGTATAGCCTGGTTTGCATTAAGTAAACGTGTCCGCAATGCATAAAGTGGGGAAAGGTATTTATGTAGTGATGTCTTGCTGAGCATACTAACGCTTGTAGAATCTGTGCGTCCAGCAGTGGGACACAAGGTACACAGCACAGACACCACAAGGGATGCTACATGAGGCCATTAAACAGAACAATGCTATACAACCCGCCGTCAGTGGTAGGGTATGTCCAACAAGGACGTGCGATAGCAGGGGATAGTATATGTTGATATACTGTCACAGCACGCATGTGTATGGGCATATAACGTTAATGACATATGTAAGGTGGTCCTGCTGAGCAAGTATGCTTTGCATTATGGGATACTATGTGAAATATGTGTAATGTATAGTATTATAGGTAGATATGACAGATATTCTACACAGCATAACAGGCATATCATGCATACCACAGGTATTGTC
The DNA here is from genome assembly GCF_019279795.1 of Protopterus annectens. Taxonomy (NCBI): domain Eukaryota; kingdom Metazoa; phylum Chordata; order Ceratodontiformes; family Protopteridae; genus Protopterus; species Protopterus annectens. The sequence goes on along the minus strand of NC_056731.1, from coordinate 1,682,828,624 downwards.
TATTGGTATGCACAATAACAAGATACATATGGCCTGTAGGTATGGGACATAGTAATAGCATGATAGCTAATCTAAATGGAAGGGCTACCAAGTAACCATGCACAAAGGACATGTAATAGCTGCACAGGTGCATAGTGGGGTACTATGCAGTCTGGCAAGTCCATGTGTAAGCACAACTACAGTGTTCACACTAGTGGCACCTCTCCAGGGTAGTGTCCTGTGAAGAGCAGAGCCAGGTGTCACCTGCACCACTGCACAGTACAGTCACTGCAGTGATCCCAGGCCTACATGTGTCTCCCAACCACCAAGGGAGGTATCACATGAACAGTGCTACTGAGTGTCCCTGCGTGATGTACATAGGACTTATGTTCCACAGCATGGTGAGTGTCCGGTTTGGGAATGTAACCCAGAAGCACATCCCAGTCATTGTGGCATGTGTGCACATATCCATGAGCATGTTGCTCACAGTGGCCTCTGCTTATGTTGCGTATGAGGAGTATATCCATCAATAATGTTGTGGACATGGGCCCTGTCTGATCAGCAGAGGTCACCCCTGAGTATGTAGTATGCAAATGTGTACAGATGTGGTGTCCATAGTGCAGCCGCATATTTAAACTGTCGGAGCTCAGTAAACATCATGGCGTGTTAATGTTGTGGCATGTAAAGCTGTAGCTGTTGTGTAAGGTACACCCTAAACGGGGTGGTGTACCCTTGAATGTGTGTAGATGTCTTGAGTTCAGAGGTACAATGGGTGCCTATGTACCAGTTACACACCCAGTACAGATAGGTGTGGCCACGTAGGAGGATATCCACACCACAGTGGCAATACGGTAACCACAGGAGTGGGTGCGACATATGTGTGTACTGCAAACATGTACAATGTGATATGTATGTATGGGACTACCATCCATGTGATAGTCAGTGGGTGAATGGTGTAATGCAAAGGTGATGTGCATGCACCTTGTGTCATGCAGCTTGATGCCATGATAGTCATATTATGTATCTGTCACAGCGACACCCATATGGTTGGAGTCAGTATCAGCTGGTGGAGCAATCATGGCACTTGGTATGTAGGGGTTCGAAAGCTAGGCAGTGAAAGTCCCCTGTGCCAGCCTGTTCTGCAGGGAAGCATATACTGAACATGAGGGGCCCTATGACTGAGGACCGTGGTATGCCAAATGTACCTGACATGTAGTAGGTACTATGGTATGTTGGCCTCACTGTGTGTCCTGTCCATGAGTCACATAGCATAACCTCCTGAGACACAGGGGTACGATGTGCAGGTGGATGTGTATGTTGTCAATACCAGAATGGGGAATGGTGCTGAAAGGCAATGAGAGGACAATGTAGGATGTGTGGACTCCCGTACCATCAGCAACTGCCCTGGTAACTGTATGACAGGAGTCCACCATGTGTAGGGGCCATGCTCTGGTCTTAACAAGCCCAACCCGGGTGGCAGCAGAGGACGGGAGCCCAACAATGTCTCTGAGAATGACGTCCTTGATGATGTGCCCCATAGCCATGCAGAACAGTCCAGTCAGGTGTGTAGGACTATAGTCCCACTCGTGCACTGTGGTGCCACCTGTGTGTAGTGTGATAAATGCTGCTGTGTGCCATTCAGGGGCTACAATGTCTGAAACAAGGCTATTACTGAATATGGTGGCCTAGTGGGGAGACATGTAATTCAGAGGTTGGTGGACATCACAGCCTGGGACATTGGAAGGTGACATGGGGCCAGTGTCCCAGGACATATAGAGTGTAGGTCAGTACTGTGTAGGTGTGACCACAGGGACACCACAATGTTCATGTATGGATTGTGGCCCTGTAGTGAGTGAGAGGGTGTACTGTCAGCATTGAATCCATCCTCCAGCATGTTGCCAACAATACCTGGGTCTGCAATGTTACTGAGTGACTGTTGTATGTGACAGCAGATGTGGGTGTTGCCATCGAATACTGACATACCACCATAATGCCTGGTGGTACACCCCAGAATGTGTGGCAGTCATGTTTACGTAGCTAGTCTTGGAGTATGTGATGAGAGACCCTGTGGCCCCACCACGGCTGACCAGTGAGCCACCCCACACATGGGAATGTACACCACTGTGCAACAGCCTACACCTGTTGTTGTACATCATATGTCCGTGGAACATGACCACCAGAGTAGCGTCTGTTATCTGGTGTGTACCATCATGGATCTGTGTGGAATAGCATGATCCATGCAGTTGTGTACATGCTAATTAAGTGCACTGGGGTATGTGTCAGCATTTGTATGTGCATTGTCCATCTGCACGGGTGTCATGATGTTAACAACCGCTGTCAGCAGACGTCTGTAGTAGGTGTTGTAGTACACATGTACTGTGTATGCTGTGATTGGTGTGTTGCCGGGATGTGGCTAACAAGGTAGATTAGCATATGTTCAGAATCCACCAATGAGGGGATAACCCCAGGTGTGTAACACCAGTCACATGGTGGTAGTGTTCATGCCAAGGGTAATGTAGGTCTTGGAGGTGGTGTGTATGGGTTGATCCAGCAGAGCGGAGGGTATGACTCATGGATGTGTTGGTACATGAGTGGCTATCCCAGTGAAGTGTGGGGTAGTGTCAGTCACACATCAGTAGTAGCTGAGGCCCACTGTCCACTATACCACCATAGAAGGTATGTTACCCGTGGGGTATGATGTTGACTCTGTCGCTTGTTACAATGTGTATAGCGGTCCCGGACACAGTTAGTTGCACGTGGAGCACCTCTGATGCATTGTGCTAAGCAACTTGCCAGGATGTGTGCAAAACATAGTGGGATATGGGAACCCCTCAGCTGTGGGTGTGCGGTCCAGGTATGTGCCTGAAAGGTATGGTCTGTCTATAACCTGTCATTGCAGGTGTGCTCTGCAGAGCCTAGAGGCAGGTCCCAGTCACTGCAGAGATGTTTGAGTGGTGCATTATAAGGTGTGCCTTGCCTGCGTGCGTCACAGAGGAAGATGCAAGCAATGTGTCACATGACCCCATGTCGCGCATGCCAGTTACCGCCCTGCCGGTGACAGTTATTGGAAACTGTGCAAGACAGGCAGTATAGAAGCAGGAAGAGCCTTACATGTGAGCTGTACTCCCAGGGCCGACAGGTGCAAGTCATCTGTGCCACAGCATTGTGTTTTACCAGGACAGTCATAGCGGACAGATACCACATGCCTGTGGAATGACAATAGGAGCATAGGCAACTGTTGAAGTGACACAGTCGGTCATTGTACAGTGGTATTGTGTCCAGATGAATGCAAAATGCTCCCCAGGGCTAGGCCCACACCCTCAGGGCTATAAGACTGGTGAGCTATTGCATGTCCCTGCACACGTAGTCTGTGAAGTGACATCACAGGTCAGTCACACTAACATGGAGAATGACAGACATATCGTACCTGGTGAGGTGTGGCATGGGTGCATAGGTTATGTTGCAGAAGCAGTTACCCGACAGCAAGATGTAAGTGACTAACGCCTTGTGTAGCCTGCTGTGTGGAACTGCAGTGTGACACCCTACAGAGTCAGCTATGACTGGTGTGTTGTGAATGTTATAACTCACTATTGGCTGTATGTGGTGGGCACACATGAGTCTGTGGGCTATAAGCTGGTGATGTTGTCTTCCATGATGGGGGCTACCTCTGGTGCCTACAGTGAGTATGGAGATGTACTGCACAGGTTGTCCTCATAGGTGTGGCCAGTGGTGTAGATCATGTAAGACTATGTGATGGGTGGGGTGTGTTGTGAATGTTACACATCCCCAAATGACTGTCAGGTGCAGTCAGGGTTGGTGACAGCATTACCCCCAGCCATAGCTGTCAGCCTCCTGTCCCCAAAATGAGGAACATTAGCCCTCATACCATGTGACAAATGGGCGAAACGTGGAACACTTACAACTGGCTTACTAACAGCGTCAACTAGGAAGGGCATATGATGGCTAGAATAGGCTGGTCTTACGTATAAAACAGATATTCCAATGAATTAATATGATTCTCATCTATTTAGCCATGGCTAGCAGGTAAACTATGTACAACAATGAATGTGTGACAGACCCTTCCAATGTGGAACCTTGAGGAACATGCACCTTTTAGAACCCCAAATGAGGTACGTTCCCCATAATGAGGTACACCTGAGAGCTATGGGCCCATCACGGCTGCAGACGTGCATCCCCCACAGGCTGTAGTGCCGTATGTTGGGAGGTGAGCATTGAATGTGTACATGAGACAATTGCTCTATTGCCACATGTACAACATATCCCTCATATAGACAGGCAGTAGCACTGGTACGTGACAGTTGGACATGCCTGTATATACAACCATGTCCCACAGGATATGTGCATTACGTGTGTACAACAGCTGTCGTACCTTAAGCAAGCTGGGAAGTGTAGAACAGCCAGTGTACCTGAGGGAAATGGTGTGGAATGGGCGCTATAGTAATCAGTAGCTCATGACATGCTCACATGTTCTGAACAAGTGCCTAGCATGACCATACAATACAGATAGGGTGTTGGATAATATCAACCCACAAGTGGTGATGACAGTCATTTAGGGTGGCACCGCACTATAACCCTGCTGAGTATGGTGTGCATGTCCATGAACCATTAGCACTGTAGATGTTAGCAGTACAGATGTACAAGATAGCACGGATATTTGATTACAAATACCTTTGCATGTCACAGGAGTGTTCCACCAGTGGCCTGTTGACAGACTCACAACTACAAAAGGTGCAAGAGTGACATGTGCACAGCACATCAGTGCCAGATACAGTAGAACAGGGTTAATGTGTTGTACCCCACCCTCATTGTAGCCCATACCACACAGACAAATGTTAGGCATCTGTGTATGTAAGGCTGTGAATGGCCATGACCTATCAGTTTAGCTGTGTCAGTGTTGTGAACAACATACAGAATGGGCTGTGTGGGTGAGGTGTGTGACATATGTGCACAGTCTGATGGATGATACCAGCAGTGTCACCGCTAGGTGAACATCCCTGTACCCATAAACTACTACCTAGGCTGTGGTCAACATTATGGACACTGTGTAAGGGATGGTGCTGTGCAGTGCACCCCCTGACATGGTGACGTCTCCAGGCCCCTTAGGTAGTCATATGAGGTACCCATGTCATGTCAGGGTGCCATCCATGAGCACGGAGATCACTGGCCAGGCATATACAGCACTGTGGTGACCAATATAGGATCACATACCACCTGTAAGGGGTAATGGCTATGCATGGATGTGCGATACCAGCCTTCACAATCCACTCCTCCACTATGCAGCATGCTGTCAACCTTGCAGAAGGACATTTGTTACACCATGATGATGGACATGCTACATGTCCATATCCTGATCTATATGACATATGTCATGGACAGCCATCGTCCTAATACTAGGATCGGCACAGGCTGGACAGATCCCTGTGCCATATATGTGACATACTCCCGCCATACCATGCAACCCTGTCCATCAAAGCTGCAGATGTCATCCCAGTCATACATGGTGTGATGGCCACATGGTAGATGTACTATCAACTGACTGGATCAGTAATGTGGCACTGATGCAGCTTGCGGTGGCACAATGGCCATCTGTAACAGCGTGGAAACCGTGCCCACACATGCTATGGTTGATGACCATCCCTGCGAATGTCATCTGACTATCCATTGTCCCATGTCTATCACATGTGTAATACAGGCGATCCGTGTCAGGATGTTGAACAGTTGTACAGTGCTGTGTAGATGTATATGGCAAAACACATGCATGTACAGCTGTCCATGCATATGTGTGCATTGTCACTGCTCAAGTCCATTACGGCTGTGTCTGTGTTGATATGTGACATATACACAGCATCCAGGTCAACAGTAGTACCGTGGGCACATCGAGGCATGTGCAGAGAGGTAAGAACACAAGTGCAGGCAAATAGACATGCCCACAGCAAGACAGCATTTACATGGAGTATGAACACTGTAATGAGGTGACACACATATATGGTGATGATATCCAATGCATAATGTGTGTGAAATGTGTGACACAAACACGTCAGTCGTGTCAGTGTCATGATGCTTTGCAAAGATAACTGTGCAGATGCAGTAGATGTCATAGAAATGTATGTGCAGCAGTATCTCTGTACATCTCTGAAACTGTGACCTGTCACCATCATTATGTTTTACAGATAATGCCCCGTACACACCTCCCAGCATACACCTGCCAGGAGGATGATGTCCTCATCCCACAGCTCCATGACAACTATGACTTGTTGTTCAGCCATGTGCCACAGCATGCCCAGCAGCGGGATGACCTGTGGCAGGATCTACGCAGGAGGGTGAAGGATGTGGGTGGCCATAACCGCACCTACCAGCAGGTGCGCAGACACTGCATGGACCTGATACGACATGCAAAATAGTGTGCCACTGCAATTGCCAGGGAATAAGGTGGAACAGGTGGTGGGCCACCAACCCAGCCCCTACTCACACACACCAAGGAGCTACTGGCCAGTCTGGGGACTCCCAGGGAACAGCATCCAGAAACACTAGCTGCCATCGTGGAGGTGGGTGTCTCCCAACCAATGAGCCTGGAGTTGCCTGGTAAGTCAGTAATGCACATATGGCTATTATATCCCATGTAGTTGCATGTGTCACTGTACATTATGTAAAGTAACAACATATGCCAGGTATGTGGACACACATGCTGCATACTACAGTATGCTAAGTTGTGTATGCACACATGTGCATACTATATTCTATTACACAGGTGAATGTGTTCACATGCACAGTGCAACCTGTGGCTGTCATACAGTCATGGATAATGTTCATACTGGTGTGTCACCCCTATACAGGTACCACTGGCGTGCCGCACAGACATGGGTCCGTTGTAGGTGAGACTGTCATCAGTATCAGGCATGTTACAGTGTAGATCTATTTGCCATGTGGCCAGTTAACACTTGCACACCTGATGTTTGTTCCAGTCACGATATGCAGGTCGCACCACCATGCATTCACACATGCCACCCATGTGCAATATATACAAACGTAATGATACACAGACTTGAAACCACAGTACTTGTCATTGCGACATGTGTGGTCAGCTGTGCATACAACAGTGGAGGTGTTCTACAATGGAGGCATATGTAGTATGCATTGGAACAACATGTGTGGTACGCACACAGTACCACACAGTGAGCTGTGATATGGGCAGCCCACAAGTGTCACCATTGTGTCATATGCCCCTGCATTGGATGCACACATTGTGATGTGCCACCTGACATGTCCCAGACATGTAGTGTTCTGTCTGCAATACTGTCACACTATCGCATGACCTATACCCCACATACCAAACATACAACCCATTGTCTGCATAGCCCTGTGGCTTGTGACATATCTGACATGTATGGGTGTATGTCATATGGGACCACACAGACATGTGGAGAAGATGCCCATCACACATAATTGGCCAACACATGTGCACACATGGCCATGGGGGATGGCCAGAGACATGTAGCCACACAGTACTTGGGATGTGTATACACCCTGTTGCACATTGTCCACACATGGTCCAATTATAGCCTTAGTTGACCGATTATACAGTTGATGTGGTACACTGGACAACCTAAAAGCCTGTGCACAGCTACTGGAGGTGTCACTGAAGTCTACCATATACGATCTGTCGAACATCACGACTGTGTTGCAGTTATGGCTATGCAATGTGTACATATTATGCATTCTACAGCAACATACATGCCTCATGTTGCCATGCAATGGCACAGTGTCTGTACTTCACACTGTATAGCAATGTAGACGGCTCACACTACCCTCCCATGCTCATGCACATTTGCTAAACATGCATTCTATCTGTAGGGCATACACACAACACTGCAATGTGAAGCCCATTATGATGCTGTACATGTGTCAGGACACCATTGTGTCATACATGTATGCATGTTAATGCACATGTCAGCAGATTACATGTCAAGGTCACGTCAGCCATGTGTACTGTTATCCTGTTCTGGGCCACATGGTGTATCACGGGGATGCATGCATACTACCATGATTGTGTGAACTGCATGGCTACTGATATGACACCTGCTTGCTGTAGTGTGCACCCCAGGGAGGTATGCTTACTAACACTATTAATGTCTGAGCTGCATGCCCTCTGCTGTATCGCAGGCATGCTGCATACCATTTGACAAATCACATGCATGGTGTGTCTGTGTGTGTGTGTCTGTGTGTGTGTGTCTGTGTGTGTGTCTGTGTGTGTGTCTGTGTGTGTGTGTGTGTGTCTGTGTGTGTGTGTCTGTGTGTGTGTGTGTGTGTGTGTCTGTGTGTGTGTGTGTGTGTGTGTGTCTGTGTCTATTGTACTTTACAGTATTTCTTTGCATTCATAGGTGATGTAGGTGCTTTACCCTTCTGCGGTCCATCTGATGTTAGTGTCCCCACAGATACTAGCGGTGATGAACATATGCATGAGGTACAGGCAGGGTTGTCAGGGGCTGAATCTGTGCCAATGGTTACCATCCCATCTATGTTCCCCTCTTCCCCGCACACAGTTCTGCTGCCAACACATACTGCATCACCGGTGGCCATAGAGGAAGGACAGTCAGCGTCTGTTGGCATGGAACAGGAACGTGTGGTGGCTACAGAAGGTGTGTCTACACACCATGGTGGCAGTGTAATGACTGCAGATGTGCCACACAGGCATGTGGCCGGTGCTGCTTGTAGGAGGACCTCTGGCAGACATGCACCTGCAGGACAGAGCGCAGCATCTGGTATCACCAGACGCATGTTCCAGACTGTAATGGCGGCACAGGCACGTGCTGACCGGCAGAACAGAGAAGGGCAGAGGCTGCAGAGGGCTGCTATCCATACCCTAAATGACAACATCCAGGCACTGGCAAATGCTCAACATCAGATTGCTAATGTTCTGGATAGGCGACTAGGTGAAATGGTCGGAATCCTTGACCGAGGCATGGCAATCCGTGAGTGGGAGCTGTCTGTGCTGGAACACCTGGTAGGAGTGAGGCGTAGGCCACGTGGACATAGGCCAGCAACACCACCTAGTGTAGGACGATGTGAGCGTGCCACCTCACATGCCCGCTCCCATAGTGCCGGTAGCAGTAGCAGTGCAGCTGGTGCTGCGCTGTCAACACCAGGACACAGCAGGCCATGTGGACGTGGCCCTGGATGGTCTCAGCGGGGACACGGTTCCAGCGGACATGTGTCATCGGACAGTAGCCACTCTGTACCTCCACTTTGTAGTGCCCGTGCAACCCCAGGCAGGCACAGGTCACGTGGCTGTGGACGGACACAGTGAGCTGTACAACCAGCACTGTACAATCTGGGGCTGTCAATTATACCCCGTGTAGGCATCACAAATGGCAGAACTGTGTACACACATACACGCACACAGCAAACACAACTGTAGGGCTCCACAACATCCACATGCATTCTGCACAGACATGTCCAGTCAACTCACCGGCCCTTACACACACACATGATGTTATCCATTGGTGCAGCCTATGCCCCTGGCAAACATATCACCCTGTGCATATGATGAAGCCTGTGCATAACCCTGTCATCCACACCATCGGTGCAGGGTTATGCACAAATATTCTGATGCACAGGGTGAACAGCATAGTGAGAGGTGTATGTAATACCTGTGTATGCATAGTGAGGGATGTGTATGTTGCAGTGGTTGTGTGTGAATACTGAGTTGTGTATGTGACATAGGTTGTGTACTGTCGACATGCACCAGTCATACCATGTAGTGCAGGTGCAGCATGCATTGTGATGTGTTCACAGTATGTGTCTCGGTTACATCTGTAGCACCATGTTGGTTGTGATACCCTGGTTCCCTCCTATGGTGTACTTGCATGTGCCTACAGGTAGCAGTGTTTGCAGTCCCCCACATGTAACTGCGGATTACACACAGGCACGTCTGGCAATATCAGCATGCTACATGTACCCTCTACCTGACTGTTGGACACACCAACATGACACAGATGTCCACACATATACTGCACTTGACGAATGTGGTCAGTGCCACAGGCTACACTGGACAGAGACATGACATACATAGCAGAACACATTACAGGTATGGTGACATGGTGCAGGGGTTGTACGCAGCGGCCTGGCCAATGATGATGTGAGGTGTCACTTGGTAGCTGGAGGCCACACTGTGCAGCAGTAGGACCCTGTACCAGTACGGGAACATGGCCGCATTCACGGGGTGTACACCACTATAACACACACCCTATAGTGCGCAGCTGGGGACACTTGCCTGTGTGGTCATCACGCTCACAGTACTATGCACCCACACGACGTGTCACAGAGAAGGGACATGCACAGGTAGCCAGTATGGCTGGGACCTATGGCATCAACAGGGTTGTGCAATGCATCACCATTATGGGTTAGTCACCATGTGGGGCTAGTGATCATTTCCCACCGTATATTAGCATACACACTCACACCAAGCACCAGACATACATACAGACAGACACACACTGTGGTGACCACACATGTGTATACGGACAGCCGACGTGTGTGATGCACCTCACCGGCGAACGTCATGCTTCCCACACTGACGTATGTACAGATCTCTACAATGGTGTACAGGGATGTGTAGCAACTGGGACATATTCCCCACGATATGTGGCATCCCTGGTCACACATTCGGACACACATGGCAGTGCTGGGAATGATACACCTGCCATATGATGACATGTGTGATGGACATGCAGCGGTATTGATTACATTATGTGTACCAATGCTATATCTGGCAAATGTGCTGCTATAGGCACATGGGAGGTTGTAGGTGTTACAGGTGCCATGTGACCTATAGTTGTTAACACCTGACCACTGTGTATGCATTATGTCAGCACCATCACGTAACAGCGACATAGCATACTGTCTGCACATGGCATGATAGGATGGTGTGTGACACAACTGTGAGCCACCCCCTGCACACATACATCTAGACAGGTGGTTCACCACTTTATGCACACAGATCCCTCCATACGTGCTGTTTGTATGTCACCGTATACAGATGTCAATAATGGGTCTGCATTGCGTCTACATGTCGTAGGTAGGTGCAACTATGTTACGAACATCGGCCACTGCACATGCATGTTTGCTGCATGGACAGTACAGATGTCACATGTGTCTCCTGTTGCCATGTTTGTATGCATTGCTATTGTTGGACATGTGTGTTGACATACATAACACATGGACTGCGGTATGATATCACGGGTGTCACAGGCGACCAGTACAAGGGTATGTGTCCCGTTCAACACTGCTACCCCCTGTAGTGTGAGCATTCAACAGACATGGGCCCACCTTCAATTAGTGTGTGTAGCATTGATTAGGCCAGTGTTATGCACGAGGTACATCAAAGGCTATGTATGTGTCGTGTGTGCAGTCCATGCACACATCCACACAATCACATGTATGACATACCCAGACGTGTGTTCATTGGTGTACAGCAACAGTCAGGTGTCACAGCTGTGTAAGGGCCATGGTATGTCTTGAGATGACCTGTTCATGTATACTGGTATCATTGCAATGCATAACACCTGTTGGATCCCTGTTGGTATGTGTGTACTCTGCACAGCTGGTGTACACCACTGTACAGCCAAGTGGTCATGTGTCACATGGTGTTGTGGGACCGTAAGGCTGTGTAGTGCTGCACCAATGACATGGTGCTGACTTGACAGCTACAGTGTACACTGCAGTGTGTACATGTGTGACCTGCACCTGTGACAGCTGTGATGGCAGCTGTGTGTGTACAGGTCACTGCATGTGTGAGCATGCCCTGTGCATGAGGGCAGTTATACCTTACTGTGCCCTTCTGTGTGTACACTCCATCTGCATGCAAGATGGCCCTTTGCAACTGCTAAGTGTGTGAGCATGCCCAGTATGCCATTGTGTAGATGGACACACAGTACATTCCACACTGCGCCCTTCCGTGATTAGACTCCGTGTGCATGCAAGATGGTCCTTTGCAACTGCTAAGTGTGTGAGCATGCCCAGTACTCCGTTGTGTAGATGGACACACAGTACATTCCACACTGCGCCCTTCCGTGAGTAGAGTCCGTGTGCATGCAAGATGGCCCTTTGCAAATAAGTGTGTGAGCATGCCCAGTACGCCATTGTGTAGATGGACACACAGTACATTCCACATTGCGCCCTTCCATGATTAGAGTCTGTGTGCATGCAAGATGGCCCTTTGCAAATGCTGTGTGAGCATGCCCAGTACGCCGTTGTGTAGATGGGCACACAGTACATTCCACACAGCGCCCTTCCGTGATTAGACTCCGTATGCATGCAAGATGGCCCTTTGCAACTGCTAAGTGTGTGAGCATGCCCAGTACACCTTTGTGTAGATGGACACACAGTACATTCCAAACAGACGTGTGATACTAAGCGTGTGGGCATGGCCATTGACATCCTGTATAGCCATGGTGGTCATCCAGGCACCAGATGTACAATTTCAATGTCACGATGGATGCCTACATTGAACACACTGGTTGCTCTCTTGAAGGGTGTACTGTCTGTGGTGCATCCCGTATCTATTTAGTGTTGTTGTGCTCCATAGATATTTAGTTGGTCCGATGACAGCACTGCCATGTTTGTGTACGTCTACCTTGGGACGGTAATATGCTTTCAGACCGCTCACTCTCTAAACATTCCCTATCGGCATCTTTGCCTTTGTGGATGATGTCACCCACCTAGAAGTATGGCTCTGGGAGTGCTGTGTTCAGTAATCTCGGTAGCGCATTCTGTAAATGCGTAATGCTGTAGTGTGTTAGAGTAGGTAGGTGTATGTTCAACTCCCGGCCCTTTCAAGTGTGTGTGTGTGTGTGTGTGTGTGTGTGTGTGTGTGTGTGTGTGTGTGTGTGTTTCCAGCTGCCTGGAGACACAGTAATGCTTTTAGATGCCTCACAACACATACATTCCCTATCGGCGTCTTTGCCTTTGCGGATGATGTCACCCACATAGAAGTATGCCTCTGGGAGTGCTGTGTTCAGTAATCTCGGTAGTGCGTTCTGTAAATGCGTAATGCTGTAGTGTGTTAAAGTAGTTAGGTGTATGTTCAACTCCCGGCCCTTCCAAGTGTTTGTGTGTGTTTCCAGCTGCCTGGGGACACAGTAATGCTTTTAGATGCCTCACAACACATACATTCCCTATCGGCGTCTTTGCCTTTGTGGATGATGTCACCCACCTAGAAGTATGCCTCTGGGAGTGCTGTGTTCAGAAATCCCAGTAGCGCGTTCTGTAAATGCGTCATGCTGTAGTGTGATAGGGTAGTTAGGTGTGAGTTCGATTCCCATCCTGCCAGGTGTGTGTGTGTGTGTGTGTGTGTGTGTGTGTGTGTGTGTGTGTGTGTGTGTGTGTGTGTGTGTGTGTGTGTGCATGCTCCCGTCCGCCTGGGGACTCAGGTTATGCTTTTAGACGCTTTGCTACACAGATATATCCTGCTGACGTCTTTGTCTTTGTGGATGTTGACACGCACCTAGTAGAATGCCTGTGTGTCTGCTGTGTTTAGTATTCTCAGTAGCGTGTTATATAAATGCGTCATGCTGTAGTGTGATAGGGTAGTAATGTGTAGGTTCGATTACCAGCCCTGCCACATGTGTGTGTATGTCTGTATCTCTCTCTCTCTCTATATATATATATATATATATATATATATATATATATATATAATCTATTTTCTGCCCATAACTCTGCTCTTGCATGGACAGCTGACTGTTTCATGTATCGCATATTTGCATAGCTTTCACATACCAATGGGGTATATTGCAAATCCCAACATTGTCCATGCAACGTCCATGTTACGGGTGGTGTTACATGCCCTTACAGGCGTTTGCTGTATATCTTGGCAGACATCTATCCTTGCTGTACTCTCACTGTACTCGTACACGCCGAGGCTTCATGTATCATGGCCTAGTTTTGATGTGTGTATGTCTATTTGTGCTGTGTGCATGGCTGTGGGTATGTCCCACTATCATCATTTGTAAAGGTGACAGCCCTATAGGTTCTTCATGTAGACTGCTGTGTCATTTGACATGTCAGCACATACCTGCGGACAGTACTGCACGTCCTACTGCAGCGCATGTCATACCTTCTGCGTTATCTTGCAGTCGATATTGCTGTTTCCTCACACATGTATCTGTTTCTGTTCATACCACTCCACCTCCTAGAGCAAATTTCTGGACAAGGCCTTATCTGATAGTGGGACACATAGGGGCAGTATTGACATGTTGCTCTTACAAACGTAGATAATTGACACAATAATAGGTTTTGCATTAGTATGGCTTTTCTGTCGGATTTGGTGTCTTAATCACATGTTTGTCATTATTTCATGTCTTCAGTTATCATGAAAGTGCCAGAATGTTACTGTTGTTACGTGGAACACACCAAACATATGAGGCAGAACTCTGCACATTCTGCGTACATCTGTACAGTTGCGGAGTATGTGTCTGATACAAAATATCAACTTTCTGACACCAATACACACACTGTATGATGGCATCACAGGCCACATGCCATTACATTTATATTGCAGGACACACCCACCCAGACAGTTGTATTCCTCACACAGGCCAACTGCTGCTTATCCACACTAATTGGTCTATCATGTACCATATGTGTGCGCCGGTATTTGCGCTTTCCGTCAGTGGCAGAGCTCACGTACGAGTATGGGGGATTGGACATTGTTATGGTGACACTGCATGACACCCTGAGGGACACATTACTTTTGTGTCTATTAACCTTCCACATTGACATTCACAGGGCATACGTTGTCATTCACATTTGTCGGAGTACATGCGTATGACTTGTACATGTGTTCTCATTTGTCCTGATGTCTTTCTTCTCACCTGTCCTCCTAGTATCACTAGTTCTGTACATGTATTTTGGACAGGTTACCTTCATACCCCTAACCTGTACACATTATGGGTAAACGCCCTGACGTTTGACCTTTGCCCTTGTTACATTTTCATAGTGATGTGCCTTTCTGGTAAATTGCTGGCAAGGCATTACGAACTGTGCGGTAGATAATAGTGACTGACATTTCCATTACATGATTAGTAACACTCATAACATCCGTATTCATGGCTACGCCAGTATTCTCACAATGTTCTGACTTTGTCTGGGGTATATCTAATACAGTCCCTATTTGTATTTCATGTACTATGCCTTAGTGCAGCTGTGTTATTCTGACAGTTTGCCAGTTATGGGTACCATCTTGGTCGTACGCATATCCATCCATGATAATCGCCTACATGACACTGATATAGGGCCCTACATATTGCCAAAATGTTTTCCGCAATATCCAGTGGATGTTTTGCCCCATTATTGAGAATATAGGCGTGTGCTATACCCACATCACTCCCATGGGGCGGGCCTACGAAATCTCTGCCAATCAACACCTAGGCCCATTTCTGCATACCCATGATTCCCATACCTGACAACCCTCTACAGTACCCATTACACATGTTTAATGTGTGCGGTACTGAAGTGTGGAGACACTTATATGCACTCCCCACTCTCCGGATATCAGTTCATACGTCATACATTCTATCGACACATGTGTCATCACCCTTGCACCTGATACTGTTGCATGTACAGCTATTTCGTATTTGCTGAGGTCACATATTTTCCGTCAATGTCGGTTGACACTACGTATGGATCAATTTTTGGAGTCCTGCAATGGACACCTATCTGCATGTTTAAAGTGTAGAACTTGCTGGACTGTCACTTTCTGGCCAATGGTTTGGAATGCAACGGTTTATTCACCTTTCGTGCATGTCTGTTTGTCTACCCATATTAGCTATAACGTGGCCTATTTATGTACATATGTCATATCTACGGGACATAAGTCTGTTGTGTATACATATATACATGTACAATCCTCATTTCATAACTTGCTTTGGTTTATGTCTGTGGATTATGTGTATACACATATATCTATCTATACCATACCTTTCCACTGTACAGATTGTCGCAGAGTGTACAGCTGGTTGCCCCTTTATCTTCGGTGTGTGTTACATAAACCTGTGTCTATCTGGCAATGTAGTGGCATTTCATTTGAGACTTACGGTGGGGAATTCTGGCAAGCAGTTCAGGTTACGACTGCATACCCTTCAGAGAATCCATGCTACTGACACACCCGTTATTCTATCCACTTTCTATGTTTGTTCTGGCACATATCTGGGGTTTGTCCCTATTTGTACCGGTAGTTTGCATGGCTTTGTCCGGTTTCATACTTTACGAGGTTAACAGGTTTGAGCCATGTATAACTAACGTGGGGGAAACAGCATTCATTTACTATGCTGTGAGCGGATCACACACGCACAGGCGCACTTGCATTTCCTTATTGTGGGTTACGCGCAGGCACGCATGCATATCCTTATTGTGGGTGACATATGTTTACTAAGTCTTTGTGCTTACGTGGGCTTTATTACTTGTGACAGTACCAGTATATTATCTGTAATCTGGTTAACGGACGTATGCGAAACACACGTTCACCTTTACATATTTAACTGTCTGTACAGCACAGACGCATTCATTACACTTTCACATTATATGTGCTGTAGTCGTAGTTCAACCGGGACTGCATTCATGTTGGCCGGATGCTGTAACCACTATACGTTTGGTGTTCTGACTCATTTATATGCATAACCATAGTACATAGCTACATTAACATATGCCTCACCGCTTCACTTATGTCACAGGCATCCATTCTCCTGCTGGGAAAATGCGGTACTACATGTTACACATTCCCTATTCCCTACTGCTCTGGACCCAAGCTGCATATTTAATCACTGCAGGGATATTCAGAACCCAAAGGCTTATAGACCTGACACATACAGGTCTTTAATTGTCAGGGTGTTCATGTGGTGATCTGGATTTAGGCTTGTCCGCCTGGTGAACGGAACTGCCCTGACCATGTTCAAATGTCAGACAAAGCACATGGACAGGGTTTGTCCATTTTAAACATTTAATATGTGTTTACAGACACAGGTGTTTGGGCACCTGTCTGCAGCTTATGATGTTGGCAATACATAATATGGGTGGGGGTGGTTACAATATATAATCCACGGTGAGTGGTGTTCCCATTCACATTTGACTATTTCCTGTATTCATTCTTATGAGGGTTATTATTTTGCTGAATTAACTACAGGTATGCAGTAGTACAGTCAACATATGTGACGGTTTGTTACAGTATAAATGTACGGACCTCTGTAATACTGGGGACTACCCCACATCCTTCACAACATTTCATGCTTATGTACATACTATTATTCCGTGAACTTTCGAAGTTTGTGAGAGCAGTAATTACATCTGTCCCTATTTGTCCACCCATCCTTTTAGGCTTTGTCCAGGTTTTGTTGCTGTAATAGGTTGAGAGGTGGTGTCGGTATGTGATTGAGTTGAATATATACTGTCGATAATTCAGTGGGGAGTAGGGTTACCACTTGTTCCTCTTTGCGAGGGGAGGTCCCACTTTGGACAGTTGTGTCCTGCGATGACACCTAAGACATGGCAAATGTCCTGTGAATTTAAGACAATAATATATTTCTTATTTTCTTTACTAGTTGCATGATACAGGTATTTTGTATCTGGTACACATAACTATTATTTGGGATAGCATAAGCTATTCAAATGCTATGGAATAAGCTTTTATCTTGGCATCACGTGTAATTCTGTCCTTTGCACTGGCCGGGGGTATGTTTTATCATGCAAATTCTCACATTTCTACAAGGGATGTCCCACCTTGGCCATCTGAACAGGTGGCAACCCTAGTGGGGTGACCTGCATGGTGGACAGCTGTTCCATCCTGCGTAGTATGTTTTGCATGTCTGTGTAGAAACTGAACAGTACCGTGACTACACATACATGTTTTGTCCAGATGTGTACAGTTATGGACACCGTGGCGTGTAAACAACTCTGAGGTTTCAACAGGTTACTTATCCCACGCGGGATGTACACACATTTTGCCGAAACATTAACGCGCGGGCATTTGGATTTACATACCTGTGATGGGATGTTTACAAACGTGGGATACATATTTGCAATCCTGTCACTGCCTAGGATGATACTTCCTACTACATATGGGGAATACTCGCTATGTGTAGGTGTATGGATGCGCAAGGCTGGTAGCTGGATTTGGTGGACATTCGGACATGGGTGTGGGTTATGTGCTATACAGGGGTTGTTGCGTATTGCATTTGCATGCATGGGTTCTGCTTTTGGATATCCCGGTTCCGTATATGGCATCCTATGTGTATGTGACAGTTACGTTCATGTGTATAGCACATTTTAATATACATATGTTTGTGTGTGTTTGGTATACAATTTGGACTGTCAGGTTTCTTTATGGTTGTTATATAGCCACAACTGCCCAGCTGTGTACTATCA
Organism: Protopterus annectens; assembly: GCF_019279795.1. NCBI lineage: Eukaryota > Metazoa > Chordata > Ceratodontiformes > Protopteridae > Protopterus > Protopterus annectens. Next base: position 1,682,810,210 of record NC_056731.1, on the reverse strand, counting down.
CTACCACTGTGGGACTGCTGGTGACCATGCCCATGGGGCTAGATGTGTGTATTGGCGGCGCGCTGACATGATGCGCTTCACTTCCACTGGGTATAACTTCTGACAGTGCAGTACATTATGGACACACGATTTTAAATATCATTTGTTCCATGGACGGAAACTCATATTGTGTTGCGTGCATTTCTGTTTGGTTCTCCATTTTGTGTGGCCGGGAACTGTCTTGCATGTTTTGCATACGTTTCATTATCCACGGACACTGATAGGTGCGATTACTATTGCAGGCAGGCTATAATATTCAGCAGTTTAGGTTGCTCATCGCCAGCCGACATTGTCACGCCTCCGGCCGCAGCTTAGTAACGCCCCATGCACTCGCGCACGTGTCCTATGCACGTGGATGTGGTAGCGGCACACCTTCATTAATATGCATATGGCACTACTACACCATTTATATGCCACACGGCCGGCGCAGGCCTTACACCGGCCTTGCGCCGAGCTTCATGAATCCGGGGGAGAGTTTAAATTAACCTGTTTCATGTCCTGCTTCTATTAGTTATAGTTCCATATTAGTTGAATAACACCCTGGTTCACTGCTAATAGAGAGTCATATGCAATGTTAACATCACTGGGGTGCTTAATAATTGTTAAGAACTCTTCTAAGCAATGTTAAGGTCGGGTCTCTACCTATAGTAGTTATGAACCAGGATATTATTAAACTGATGTTTGAGAATAATAATAATGGCATCATATGTGACATTTTAGTTATGATTCAGGCATAATCCTCTATGTTACAGTCATTTGATGACTGAAACATTAGTAGACTTTGATGTCTATTGTCAGCACTATAATGTAGTACATAGAATGCCATTACTATGCTCCGAAAATGAATATATTACGATCTTATAGCAAGGCATTGACATATAAGGCTTGCTACAGCACGCTTGTTATAGTGAGGTACATAACGTTTGAACCCTGCTATAACTAGATACAATAGTGGTTGAACACCCACAGAAATAATCAAAGAACTGAAGGAATAAAAAAAAAAAGAAAAATTATATAAGGCCAATGAGGAGTGGTGATGGACAAAAAGCAGTGTCCCTCCTCAGGTATTCTCTAAATAATACATGTTTTAATCATTTATTGCCACATCAGATTATCAGAAAATCACACAAACATTGCTGCCGTTCCACTAGTGAATATCTAATCCTAAGCAAAATGAAATAAATGGAAACTCCATGGTACTAATAAGAATTGCAATCAGATCCCTTAGAATAATTTTAGATTGTCATTTTTTCGTGAATTGCATTTCAAGAAAGGTGCCTCTCGAAACACAAGGAATTATGTTCAGGTTGCTGATAACAACTTCAGTTGTTATGTGGTCTTAAAATGCATTTCAAGAAATATGACTCAAGCTTTGCACATGAGTTCATTTTCTTTAAATCTAGTTCTCAAAACACATAACTAACTGGTTTTGTTCAACTATTTCATGAAAATTCTCAGTGTTAAGTTATTGTCTTTTACAAATTACATAACATGTAGGTAATATGCTCACAAGGGTGTTAACATTCAAGATAATTAGGCTGACTATGGTACATTTTCTCTCCATGTTCAGAAAAAGATAAAACAGTCCAACTGTGTGAAAATGCTTAGATTTTAACTACTCTTACACGATAAAGGTGATTTACAAATAAGCTATGTCCTAGAATAAGAAAATAGCTTAGGTACTCAGGAAAGATTAACTGCAGAAAGTAGGAACATCTGTGCTCTTTCTGTAATTTTCTTCAAGTTTATCAGGTGGAAAGAGATTGAATTGTATTTTGCTGTTCTTATTACATACCATGACAGAAATGAAAGTGCTGTATAACCACATAATTCTGTGCTATTGATTCTTCACAAAAGCTCACCTTGTTCTTTTACAATCACTTCCATTTGACAGCACAAACAAATGATCTTGAAAAACTTTTTGTTAGAATCAATGACCAAATCAAATACAGCAGGCACTTTGGTCATAAAATATCATCTTCTAATATTTTTGTTGTTTATCTTGAAACAAAATGCTTTGAATGATATTTTTTATGTGTGTGTGTGTGTGTGTGTGTGTGTGTGTGTGTGTGTGTGTGTGTGTGTGTGTGTGTGTGTGTGTGTGTGTGTATCAAAAAGGAAAAAAAAATACTTAATGGTCTCTTTCCATTAAACATACAGTTCAGAATAACGTACAACGTTTTTCTTAGAAACTGAAACCGAATGTTGCCCACATTTGGACTATAAAATTATATGATTAATGGATGTTATTCTTATTTTCTCAGTGTGTTATAATAATAGCAATGCACCATTTCAGATATGACCATCCCATAGTAATTCTAAAATAATAAGCAAACAAATAAATGCTTTGGTCACTGTTTGTAGATATATGCAGTTATATGTATTTGTCAGATGGGAGGTTAAATGAGATGACAAACTAAATACTTTACATTATGGGAGTCACTTGATTCTGTGAAAATTATCTGTTACATTGCAGATTATTTGAACCCAATTGGTTGTAATGAAAAGTTTGTCAGTAAACTGCTTTTAGTATTTTGTTTAACATAGTTTACATAAGGCATTCATTCAATAATTAATTCTCCAGATTAACCCACTTAGTCCAATGCAGAAGCACAGGAGAGTTTGAGTCTATCCCAGCACTAGATACAAATTATACAGGCAGATGCTGAATGTGGCACCAATGCATTACAGCAATAATTTTCATGCTCACTGTCACACTGTGTACACAAACACACACACACACCTACAGACAGACGTGCACATAGATACACACACACACACACACACACACACACACACACACACACACACACACACACGCACACACACACAAAAACTCTGCACAGAAGCCACCCCTGCCTAGAACCAAACTAGGGGAGTAAGTGTAGTGTGGTATGAATACCAATTGTTGTGCCATGCCAATAATAATATATAGGTTTATGGGTTTGAAGAAGATCAACAACCTACTGGCCATTCAGGAGCTTGATGACCTGCATACCATGTTGGAACATACCGAAGGAAAGATTTCATCTGATTTGTTGTTGAATATTAAGTTTAATTGAAAGGAGAGTTTATTCCATACCATAGATGTCTTTGAGATACGAAGTTATCATATTTCACAGAACGGTTAATATGCATTTTTATAGAATTTAAGCATCCTGTTTTGTAAAGATTATCAGGCGCATTTCAAATAGTAAGGGGTGCTTTGACAGGATTTGCTATGATGAATTATTTGTCAATTAGTTGGCACATGATTAATTTAAACTAAATTTATAAATCCTTGGAAAGTCACAGACTCAAGGCAGTGGCACTCTTAAGGTCATGCAAAACACAAATTCAATCTGTACACCCCTAATGTATTGGGAAACCATGAATCTACTAATTTCTAAATATACCTGCTCCAGAGTAAAAAAAAATTGAAGAAGAGGGCAAAGGTAGAAAACAGAAGTAAAACTAACTTTCTTTCTCCTCTTCTATGATGCCACAATGTAGATCGTACTTACAACATGCAATAGCCAGGTGCCCGTCATGCTGCAGTATGGCCCATGTATTCTGCTTATGCCTCCTTATCTGTTAAGGTGATAAACATGTTCATGTCCTCATCCATAGCATACAGAAATATCACCAAAAGTAAACTAGAGAACATACAAGTTGCCTAATTAATGTAGAGTGAAGCACCATTAACTACCAGGTCACCACACTGCGTTTCTCTATATTTTCATCCTTATGTGACATAGGTTCATAGGTTGGTACTAGGCTATCAGCCCTAGGGCCTATACAAACCTAGCCATAACAATTCCATGGCTATTTATTCCCACACTATTTACTTCCCTGGACCCCTGTCTAGCAGGGCGACTGATGTGATCCCTGGGGTGAATTTCCTTTCTCCCTCCCAGTCGTCAAGGTTCCTTCTGAAGAGGGCCAAAGAGGCACTTTGCTTGACATGTATGGGCAATCTATTCCAGAGTCTGGGGAGTCTCTGGGTCAGGAACCTATCCCTCCAGCATGTTTTGTGTTTTGGGATGACAAGGTTTAGATCCCTGGAGTGTGTGGCTCTGAGGGATTGGGATTTCTTTACATGTAGCATGTCCAACAGCTCTGGGTTTGACATGGCCTTGTATGTTAAGCAGAGATTGCCTCGGAGTAGACGATATGTGACAGAATATAGCTGGAGTTTTTTAAGGCGGTCAGCATAGGGCATCTGCTTTAGGCCTGTGATTCTTTTAGTGAGGTATTTCTACGGCCTTTCCAGTTGTTACAGATGTCATGAGAGGTACATTCCAAAGGGGGCGTTGTATTCTATAATGGGTCTAATGAGGGATGAGTACAGTGGGACAATGACCTCCTTTTTTTCTGGATGAAAAGCCTTTAGTGATGAGGTGTGCCACATAGAAGGATTTCCTGACTTTTGTGGAGATGTGGTTATCAAAGGTGAGACCACTGTCCACCTGTGTCCCTAAGTCTCTTATCACACTTTCGGTGTTTAGTGTACTGCCACCTATATGATAATTCACGGGTACATGTTTTTCACAAAGGGGATAACTATACATTTCTTGGCATTGAGCTTGAGCCCATGGCTCTGGCACCAAACATCTGTTTCTGTAAGGCCCTTTTGTAGAGTATCCACATCATTTGGGGATTCAATAATGGCTCCTAGTTTGCAGTCATCTGCAAACTTTGTTAGCCAGAGTCCCTTAGTGTTGGTCTGTACTTCAGAGAAGTAGATGCCAAACAAGAGCGGTCCCAGGACTGAACCCTGAGGTACTCCACTTGTCTGGAGCTGGATTTGGAGTCGGCTACTTTTACAGTGTGGGTTCTATCAGTAAGCCAGTTAGCAACCCATTGGGTGATGTAGGGATTAATGCCTGGTTTAGTAAGTTTATCTATGATTCCAGAGTGGGGGATGGTGTCAAAGGCCTTGGCAAGGTCTAGATAGGCTGTGTGAACCACCTTACCTTTGCCCATGGCTCTGGAGACTGATTCGAAGAAGTCAATCAGGTTCAGGAGACAAGATCGGCCCTTCACGAACACAAACTGGGTGGGGTCCAGTGTTTGAAGGTTGCCAAAGTCTTTGTTTATAGGTCCCATGATAATACATTCCATGGCCTTGCAGATAAGGCTCTTCAGACTGATGGTATGGTAGTTTCCAGAATCCAAGGTGGATCCCCCCTTGTGGAGTGGGATAACTGTAGCTCTGCGCCACTCATTGGGCATGAGAACTGTTTTTTTCTGTCTGTAAGGAGAGGTTGATTACCCTTAGTTGCACTTACATATCTCAGACTGGCAGAGTGCCACCATATTGGCAGAAGTATTTAACTTTTATGCCTATACCACTGTCTGATCAGTATGCCTGGCATGCACCAGCAGCCTTATTATATGCATACCTACTGAAAGAGAACCAAGTATTCGTGTGGTCTACTAACATTTACAGTTTACCTAGTTATTGATAACTAATTAACTAATTCCTGGGCCACCCTTACTGGACACAAATTCTTAAGTTAGAGCTAAAACCATACACATAGACAGACCAGTTATTATTTATCTTGTTTCTTGTTGCTTATTAATCTGACCTTCAAAGAAGAAAAGCATAAAAACTAGAAAAGCACATATTCTTTTTCTACATAATCCAGTCAGTAAATTATACCTTTCAACCTCTGCGCATTAAAAATCATAGCACCGTCTTTCAAAAAATGATACCGAAGTGTCAGAAAGATAAGTATTTTCTTATTATTCACGATAGAAGGCATTAATAGAGCCTTTATAGTTAGTGGAAGGGATTCTTTGCCTAGACTTAGTTAACTTATTGAATAAACTACGCACCCAGAAACATATTTGACTTTTTGAGGAAAAGAAATAAGTCTAAGAGGATCAAAAATAAATCTGACGCCCAAAATCATAACTCAATGTCTACAGCAGTTGAGATTTATGAGGTAAATAATAATAGTATATCTGAAATTGTTATGTAACTTTTACTCTTTAGAGTTGTTACTGTAAAAAAATATTCATGAAGACAGTGTTCCTGCTTCGAATATTACATATTATGTTAATAATGATAATAGGTCGAGACAGCATTCTACACATTTCAAAAGATAGCAGCTTTAAAATCCCAGAAATGAATATATGTCGCCATCCTGTGGTAAAATCTGAAGTTGTTCAAGAACAGCTTCATTAACTCACTAACATGAACTTCATATGGATTGAAAATGCAGTTGATTCATATATGTCTGATAATTTCTATAAGTCTGATTTAATGTTTTCGTTGGTTTTTTTTTTTTGCTTACTTTTCACATAAATTATATTGCATGTAAAAAAAGCCTGTATTGTTCTTTAAAGTATGTGATTTTGCATCTTAGAAAAATAAAAGAAAGGAAAAAGAAAAGAAATAACATTAAAAACAAATGTGTATGCACTATGTTTTCACTTTTAAACTGTTCTTTAAACAGTCATAATTTTAACTTGAGTCAGGGATGCTAAATGACCACTTAAATTCAGATATAAGAAACAAGTGGATAATTTTACATAGGAGATTCTAACATCACATCAGATTTCAAAACTGACCAATGTCTATCTGTCTGTCTATCTATCTACCTATCTGTTTTAGTAATGTGTGAATCTGTGAACACCATTACAGTTGGCCTGCCTGTCAGACATGAGAAACCATCTACTTGCTGTGCTTTTAGTAGAAAGAAAAATAAAACATTGAAGAGGACACCCCCTATTCCACTGCCCCCCTTCAGCAATGCTACTACAGTTGTAAATTCCAGAGCTATCCCCTGCTATGATGCCATACTTTGAGGGTGCTGTATGCCTGAGATAACCTAATGCTACATCAGCACTAGTAGCCATTTGAGTTCATGCAACACCAAGAACAGCTATGAGATTTGAAAAAATACTATGCAAATGAGTCTCATTACCTATTCCTAGAGTAAGCGGAACACCACCAAGCTGTGATCAACTGAAGATGGACATCTACACTATATACTATATGACCTCAAAATTCAGGGGTGCTATGTGGTAAGGTTGCATTATAAAACATAGCCCAAGCTGATAGTAAACAATAATTCTGAGACATCCAAATTTGTGTAAATGGGATAACTTGCAAACACCACTTTCATGCAAGCACTTAGTCTCTACTGGGTTCGTCCAGACTCCTCACCTGACAGTAGTGCCATCTGTATGCTGCAACTGGCACAACTGTATTTCAGCTATACTCCGCAAAATGTCTGCAGAATCAGAGCACACATGAGAATGGGCAAGATGAAGGAGTGATTTCTGAGTATCTCCATGCCAAGAGTAAAGTTTTATTATTGATGTAATGGCACTACAGATTTTGTACAGTAAAATGCAGTGGCACTTATGGCCAGTTAGTTCATAGATTTTGAAGGGTGTCCCTTTAGGTTTTTATTAGTATCTGTCATTTCATTCTGAAATAGCTGCCCTGTAAAGCAGTCCCTTGTCAGAATCAGTAAGGGGTATCAGCATGGTGATGGGGGGGGGGGGAGGGGGGTAGCAGAAGAAATAAAGGTATAAGATCTGCATTAGAATGTCTCACACAGCTTTTACAAAATATACCAGCTGATGTTCTCCAAATCAACGCTATCACAACAAATCACAGATCTTAGCTACATGCCTTGCAGCAAACTCTAACCCAGTAGAAATCCAATATGAATGAACACACGGTTATTGCCATGTCACATTCAGATCACATCCAGAATTTGCAGTTACAGTCACAGAGTCTGAAGCTTGACTTCGAAAACTTGCCCAGCAGAAATAATTTAAGAATTATCAGCTTATCAGAGAATGCGCTGGGGATGAACCCAAGTGCTTTCATTAAATGGGAGCTGGAGTCTCCTTTAGGTACTGGGAGTCAACCTCTGGTTAAGAGAGTGCACAGAATTAAAGTCAGGAACAAACCCTCTAAGTTGTCAAGGCATTTCTTCATTTGGTGCCTGGAGTTCAATGATAGAGAAGCTGGACTAAGGAAAGCAAGGGTGAGAGGGCCTAAGCTGAAACTTGCTGGTTACCCTGTAAGAATAACACCCGATTACAGAGCTGGGTTATATTCTGAAAGAAAACAAATAGTCCCATACCTGCGATCCTACTGCGAGGTGGGTTTTACTGTGAAATTAAGGTTCCCAGACACACTTTGTGTGTTGAAGAACAATAAATATCAGCAGATTAGTTCCTCTGTGGAGGCAGAACTATTCATAAAGGGGAATAAGAACAATAAACATGATTCTTATACGAAGGCAACAAAAGTGAAAATGGCCCTAAAGTCTATTAGTAAAATAAGAGACAGGCCAGCCTTGGTCTCCCCTAAAAAACAGCCAGTGGGAAAAGGGATAGATGCCGTGTTTGGATTATATCATGAAACAAACCGAAGACCAACTGCAGGCAAACTTCGGTCACTGTCATCCCTGCAAAACAGATATGGCTCTCTGGCAGCTAAACTCATTGAAGTTTCCCAGGACATTACAGATAGTTGTTTATTCCTTACACCAGAGATTTCTGTCAAAGAGGAAGAGAGTATGGAAAAGTCATGGACTTACTCTCCCTACACAACCTCACACTGTGATGTTCCTTCTGGAGCAGATACGAAGGATGGTGCAACATGAAATAGACTGATTTAGTCTGTGGACTTCAGCAATATTCAAGGATGCATCTGTATGAAGAGTTAATTCTGCGCTACAGGTTGACAAAACTATTTGAATGTATTTTTGTATCTCCTTTGGCATGATTGATGATGTTATGCCTGATGTGGTAAGGGCAGATTTTTATTCAGTAGCTGTAGCCATTTTCTTTGCATTTGACCTTCAAATGGCAGTAGAATTTGTTACTGGTTTAGTGTATTTTTCACTTTACATGGTGTGTTGAAATACAGCACTTGCTCAAGAATGATGTGAAAGACCAGAGTGCCTTCAAAACTATTCTAGCCTACGGAGAGTGCAGACTATAACAATAGTTTTCTTTTTTGCTTCTTTTTATTATGGTTTGTGAAATATATCAAGTGCGGGGGAGGAAGGCGGAGGAGGGGAAAGGTTCTAAGGGGATCAGTGAGGATAGACGATAATCAGCTAGGTGCAGTGACATCACAGTGCAGAGAAGTTGGCTGTGTGCCTTGGAATGTAAGGGTAAATCCATTGGAATTAAGGCTTGTGCCATCCTCAGAGCATTAGAGAAGAGAAAGGCTCAGGTGATTCTGCTACAGGAAACAAAAAACTGAAATGAAAACATGAGGTGTGTTTGATGATGTGAGGTATTGCCAGCTATGCCAGGAGAAGTAGTGCAGTGGATGTGCAACATATGCCAGCACAGCTAGCTGGAATTTTGTAAATAATTATATATCATTTGTATATCAAACTGATTTGTACAAATGCTTGTGTTGAAAAATGTATTTGTAAAGCTGCTTGTGTTAAAAAAGTACCAACAGTGTACCCTGCTGGACAGAAAAAAAGAACTGTACATGCATTATTGTAACTGTTTCACTGCATATGTTTTAACAGAGGATACTGGAAGAGAAGAGGTTAATCTCAAACTTTAAAAATACTAAGAAATTTAATTATTGGACCTAGGCCATAAAGATGTTATCTCACAGTTTTGAATGAAGCCAGAGATGCAACATCTGTAAGAAGTAGGATTTACTGGTTCCTGTGGGAAGAGTGGAAGTGTTTTATGTTTTTATAACGTCCAGGGACCACAGCTGATCTTAGCAAGGCTCTGTTTGTATTATTAACCAGTGACATAGCTGGCGGGGACCGGGAGGGGTGGTCTGCCCTGGGCGGCACTTTTGCCGAAGGACTGTCAAATTTATTTTATCTAAAAAAAATACTGTCTCTGTTTTTTAAGTGCTTTCTTCTTTAAGAACTGTCATAGTCATGTCACATACCATACCATCGCATCACATCTGTGCATGCATTGTTACACAACTTTCCACCCAACCAAAATTTAAAGTTCAGAAATCTCCTGTTCAGTGCTGCCTGTTGCTGTGTGTGTATGTGTTACCTACTTGGGCTCAAACCCTGTACCTTATATACAAGGAACAGGAGCCTGAATTCTTTACCCATGCCACCACTTGAAATTCAAGGAATTGAGCCATAGCTCTCAACTATCCAGATTTTCACAGAAAGTTTGAAATTTGTGGCTCATACTTTTGGTTTTGTAGTAAATTAGCGAGGAATGAATTCCCTAAATAATGAGAGTCATTTAAGTTTCAGTCTTCCTATCTTTCAGGAAATGCATAGTAACACAAAACATTTTATACAAATGCATCCCTGGTTTGGGGCCTTTGTCACCCCCCCCCCCCCATAAATTTTAGCTTTTTCCAGATTTCTTGTGCTGCAAAGTTGAGAGAAATAGTTGAATATCAGGTGCATTTTACAAGGAGCCCAGAGCTTCGGGGGAAAAGAAGCTTATGCTGCTTATGCCAAGTCTGTTTGCAACATGCAACTATTGTTTAGCAAATCATATCACTACTGTTAATAGCACAGCAAGTAGTATACTTGCATTTGATGCAGAAGGCTGTGGGTTCTACTCCCACAGTATGTAGATGGATTGCTGATACTGTACTGTGTTGTACTTCAAAGAAGGTGGATGCTGCATTCCTGTGAATGTCCTCCTTTGGATGAGATTCCTAGTGACTATGGTCCTGTTATCAGTTTGCCATTCATTCCCTATTGCAATATTACCAGCTTATCATTTTTAATTTAACATAGGGAATTTATTCTTCAAGGGCAGCAGGCACTTCATTTGTAGAAATATGAATTATAAAGTTGTTTGCTAGCAGCAACCTCTTCTACTTCTGCAGAGATTGTGCATATTTATTGACACTGGTGGATTGTAATGACAGATGCTTGAGTAGACTTTTATGATGGAAATGTTCTGAATTGGGTGGTTTTGTTATTATTGGTTTATACATTTTGTTCCATTGCTTACTGGAAAAATGTTCAAAACAATACATTAAAAACATGCTCCAACAAGTGTGCTGTATTATACAAGGAATATAATTTAGTACAATCTGGAAGGTGACTCAAAGAACACATTTATGTTTGCATGGTTCTAAATATCTGTGCAAGGGGCTATGATTTGAAAACAGCCCAAAGATAAACTTTATCCACCACTAACCAGATGCATTTTCTTTGAATGTGGGTTTCAATGCTGTTTCAGTGAATGCGAGTTTCAAGGGCAGAGAAGTTTTAATGCTAAGTCTGTTTTCATTGTGAGCCTGTATTGCTTTGTTTATCAGATATCTGTCAGTGCTTATGCTATAAAACTTAAAATAAAAGTTTTAAATTAAATCCAAATAATCCTTGTAGAAGAAAAGCATAACACAGTATGCACATTACAGTGTTTATGGTAAATGGAGAGAAATAGCCAAGTAATGGGACACTGGAATGGTTGCAGGGAGAGGCTGTGTATTGGGGGGGGGCATTTAGCCATGATTTTGTAAGGGTAAAGGGGTGGCAAACTCAAAAACAGCCCTGGGCAGCACAAACTCTAGCTACGCCACTGTTATTGACACATAGGTGCTAAAACGTGGCAGTTTCTAGCAAACGGGGGGGGGGGGGGTTGCATGGGAACCAGAAGTCGGATGACAAGATGCATGTGATGTAATTCTGGAATCCATCACTAAAATAATGTTTTATACTGGGTGAGACTGAAGGGTCTATATTACCTCATCGAAAACCTATGGCAGATAACATCTGTTCACCGATGAAAAAAACTCGAACTGTCATTTCTGCAAACGGCCATATCAGCAAATTTTTTCCTAGGGGAGAAAAATTGCTTGGCCATCATTGTGAATTTGCCTTTTCCCCACTGTAGTGTAATCTCTGAGTTGGTATATTTAGTTAGGGAGAGTGCGGGACATAGCCCCCATGTTGGTGGTGTGGGGGACAAAACCTCTCACTTTGAAAGGTCTGCAATAGTGTGTCATTTCTAGTTGGCCAAGAAATTTTTTCCCCTCAGAAAAAATTCACTAAAGTAACCATTTGCAGAAATGACAATTCATGGTTTATTGGTCAGCAAACAGATGTTCACTGACATGGTTTTCCATGAGGTAATATAGACATGAGACTGAAGTCTCATTGCACTATGTTTTGGAAACCTGACATAGAAGAATTACTCACCTACTTCATTTTGCCTTGTACTGGTAAATGGCCATGGAATAGTAACTCTAGATAGTAAAGAAAATATACTGAGATTAGTTAAGTACTGTTTTTCTGTATCTGTGTGAATCTATTCATCTGTATTATTTTAATAATTCCTGTGTCTGAAACTCTGGTGTTTATTGCAAATAGACATTTAGTATTTTCATGTTTTTTTTTTCTTATTTATTATTAAATATATTTAAACTTTTCATTGTGGCTGGTCCTTTAGATAATATTTTAACCTTTGAGAGTACACATATCTGTTTTTTGACTCTGTGGCCACTCCTATAAGCCTTACTGCATCCGCATTTGTATTAATATTAATTTCACTCAGTATAACTAGGTACATGTGCCATCTTTACCCAAGTGTGTGTGTGTGTGTGAGTGTGTGTGTGTGTGTGTGTGTGTGTGTGTGTGTGTGTGTGTGTGTGTGTGTGTGTGTGTGTGTGTGTGTGTGAGGAATGGGCTTGGACACTTGGCTGAAGACTTAAAGGAAGCTCTATTAGGCACCTGTGGTGAGACAGAGAGAGTAACCCTGACTGCGGGCTGAGTGGGTTCCCTGTGTGCTTTTAAGGGAAAGTGTGCTTGATGTAGACAGCTGCATCTGAAAAATCTGGGTGTATCCATTTTTGTTCCAAGTAAACATCCCTGTCCAGTGTCAGTGCCAAGGATTTAGGCTCCTTGATTACTGGCTCAGAGAGGGGAGGTCACAGGATGGATGTTTGCTAACTAGAAAGGATCTTGCTATTTTTCAAGCACCACCTCTTCCAGGAGAGGGGTTACTTTGCTGTTAAATCATTGCCTGAACTGGTCAGTCCATGGGTTAGCCAAGGATAGTCAGGGTAGATAGATAGTCTTGATAGTAGGTACACAAATAAGTGATCTTATTATTGTGAACAGTTATGTGTCTAATGAGGACAAACTGGAGTCACTGAAAGCCATATTTGGTACAATTAAAACATTATTTTATGGATTTCTCTGCTATTGATGGAGGGGGATTTCAATGTAGTTATTGATCCTGCGTTGAACACAATCCCTTCTGGGAATAATAGATTACCTTATAACAACAAGGAGATAAACAAGGCCATGGTGACATTTCATTTAGTAGATGTCTCTAGAGTCTAACACCTTAGGAGGAGTCCAGTTTCACATATACTGGATGAAGGTTGTCACCAGATGCATACATTGCTTTTTGTTTGTTTAACAAATCATGGTTGCATGCCTCCAAAGCTGTGACATCTCCCCTAGCTTGCTGTCAAACCACAGTATGGTGGTTTTAACACTTAAGCTGCAACCCATGAGAGACCCATTATATCAATGGCAGTTTGATGTGCTACTGCTGTGGTGCCCAATGAATCTCAAACAGTTTGAGCACTAATGTGTTCAGTTTATGGTGGAGTCATTAGATAGAGAGGGAATCGCTTTGATAAATGGTGGACATTTAAGTAATGTTGCATATATTACTCTTGGTGTTTATTCCAAAGTAAAAAAGATGATTGGGAGGGTGAGTTGGAATTGGTAGAGACTAGATTAAAGGAGGTGCAACAAAGATTTTACAAGCTTGGCTGTAGGGATAAAGAATGTAAGAGGAAAACATAAGCAAAGGAAGCTAGAGATTAGAAGTTTGCAATACCAGCATATAGCAGAAAAATAGGAGAGGGCTAGGCTATTTTATTGGGCTAAGGGCATAACATCCAATAAATTATTAGCTTGAAGATGTACTGATAGAGAGAAGAGAGAAAGAGATACATATTCCATCATTAAGGAATGTGAAGGGAGAATTTGTGGTGGAGCTTGATCAAATAGTAAACCTACTTGCAGAAGAGTATGGAAAAACTATCGAAGGAGCTGATGAGGGGGAGGGAATTAATACATTTGAGGACATCAGTATGAAACGGGCACCTTCATTTCAGAAGCTGGATGTTGATCTGAGACATTCTGGTTGGCCAATTACTCTCCTGGAAATACATATAGTGATTGAGAGCATGGCCCTACAGAAAGCAATGTGTCAGTCTTAATTTGAATTTCTTTAAGACATTTAAATGGCACTTGGGGCTACCTCTGTTGGAACTGTTTTCATTAGCTATACAAATGGGAGATTTTTACAAGACATAATGAATGTGGAGGTTATTGAATTCCCTAAACCTACAAAACCAACCAGTCCTGGTGTCCAAAGAGCTCTTGAAGACAAAGCAACAAAGACATCCAAGAAAAAAACAACCAGGATCTCAACGCCAAACACTACTTTAATGAGTAAAATAATAAAACACAGCAAAGCTTTCCAGTTATAAAACTCTTTCTCAATGTATTATTTGTAAAATGTAATGACTATGTAAATGTAATGAGTCTGTAAATGTATGGAATCTGTAAAATGTAATGAGTCTGCAAATGTAATGACTGTAAAATGTAATGAGTCTGTAAAATGTAATGACTCTGTAAATGTAATGAGTCTGTAAAATGGAGTGACTCCCACTCCACAGTCCTTCCAATCACTACAAGAGTCTCACAAGGCTCCATAGATGGGGCAAAACTTTTTAATATTTACATTAATGATATGCGAAAGGAATCAAAACTCACCACCATAATACAATATGCTGATGACTCAGCTTTACTTTGCTCAGCCCCAAATCCCCAAATCTTCCCATCTTAGAAACCATCACAAAGGAAGCTTTCATCTGTATAGAACACAGGCTAAATAAATTTCAAGTGCTCTTAAACCCCAGCAAAACCAAACTAATCCTATTCTTTCCTAAAAATATAAATCAGCATAACACTAACCTTAATCATTAACATAGCTGGGGCAGGGCAAGACGGACAACTGCCCCAGGTGGAAAATGTTAGGTGGCACGATCAGCTAATCCTGATCTTTCCTTAATGCAATACTGGCTTAAAAGTCAGTATTGCATTTGCAGTCAAACCTGAGTGCTCTATCACTCCAAATGGGGTCTAAACTGTAGCAACTGCCTGCTACAGTTTAAAAGTTAAAAAAAATCCTTTTTTCTTTTTAACTAAAACCTGTCCACTGTAGTGCTCTGTGTAGGTGGGGTATAAACTGTAGCATCTGATTGTTACAGTTGAAAAAGGAGAAACTTTTGGTTTGCTTTTTAAGACTAAACTATGAGCACTGCATTGCTCCGTGCAGGGAGGGTATAAGCTGTAGCAGCTGTTTGTTACTTTTGTAACAAGCAGTTTGCTATAATTTAAAAGATGCAATTATGTTGAAGGAAGGTCGGGCAGGGTACAGAAATGGAACCTGAATGACTGGGGGCAGTATGGGGGGGGGGGGCATGTCATGCATTAGCATGTAGAAGAAACATCCTTTTTTTTTGCTCTTGGAGAGTGTAGATCAAACTGTAATAAGCTGATTGCTTACAATGTATTGATTTGTTTATTACAGTGAAATGCTTTTTTTTTTGCTTTTTACTTGAAGAGCATTCATCAGAACTGTCATTGAGTACAATGCCCCCTTTGGTATGTACCTAACCAGGCATATCCAACAACTGGAACATTCATAGAGTTCTCACTAAAAGAATACAGGGCATAAGTAATATGTTCTATGCAGACTACCTCAAGACCCTATCCCTCTATTCTGTCTCCTACAGGCTTTTGAGTGGAGATCTATACCTGGCATACAGGGCATTGTCAGACTCCACTCTGATGGACCTCCTGCATATCCACAAAACAAACAGTACCAGAATTACCTGTTTTAAAGACTTAAACCTTGCCTGTGACATAAATAGGACCTGCTGGAGAGATAGGTATATATCCCAGAGACTACCCCGTCTATGGAACAGGCTCCCCTTCCATGTGAAGCAGAGTTCCTCCTTAACTCAATTCGAGTATAACTTGGACAAATGGATGGGAAACTGGAAATTCATCCCTGGTTTGGCACCTTTGTCTCTAATGGACACAGGTAACCTGTAAATGGTTCATCTCCCAGACCCATGCTTACACTTATCAAGGTTATCAGAACTTGTCAGAGATCTGGGATGCATGGCTAGGCTTAAAAAGGCCCTTGTGGTTGTTAGCCTAGTAAACACCTATAAACCTATGAACCAATGAGAGTGTGGAGCACTGGTTCATAGTACTAGCCCAGAGCACTGGTTGAACCAGAAATACTTCTGACACTAATATTATCTCCTCAAACATAAAAATTGGAAATGCCGCCAACACAAAACTACTAAAAACTAAAAGTTAAACCTAGCCAAGCTAGAGTTTTCACTGTGTGATACCTTAAACCTCCTGTAGTAGAGGGTCATGGGATATATGCAAATTACCCCTTAAGAACATCAAGTGTTTCAGCTGCATAGCTTCTAAATTTTCATGACTTTTTCCTTTTTAAGTCTTATAGGACCAATTAAGGCCAAAAAGTCAAACACCATCAGCTGTGGATATGCACGTTTTGGCCTTCTTATGACTTCACAAGACAAAATTCGTAGGAGCTAAAACTGATAAGTTAAAATCTGATTTGCACATTGATACTGCAGTCAAAAAGACACACTGAAACTAGAGTCTCTTTACATAGCAAAGTGCCTGCTAACTGATCATAGTAAAAAATAACTACCCCCTGACTTCTCCTTCCTATCCTCCTACATGCTTCAACAATATTCACAAATCTCAACTCCTCCACCAAACACAAACTAGAAAGCACCTAGAATAAAATTAGCAGATTCACTTTCAGCCTCCCAAACTGTTCCCATCACTGCCAGAATGCTTGTCCCAAACTATAGCTGCCCTTTGAACACATAGTTTGTGGATGACTGTGTCATCTGACTTGCCAGCCCACCTCAGTGGGTGAATAGAGTGTTAGGCATTGTAGAGACTCTGGCTGAGATAAAAGGCCTTTTAGGGTTAATAAGAAAAAACATGTGCTTTTCCTATTCAGCTACAGGACAGAACATGAGATTCAGGGGAAGGGCGATCTTCAGTATGTGGTCAGAAATAAGGAGTTGTACTTGGGGACTTGGATGCAACAGTCAATAAGTATAGCTTTGGGGAATAACTCAGCTCCTCTAAAGGGAGTTGTGTATGTGGTGTATTGAAGCTGAAGAAATTAAACTTACCTTTCCTCTCAATGATAAAGGTTAGCAAAATGTGCATACCACCTGAAGCTTTTTATATTCAACCACTTGCCACATGCCACTTTTGCTTCCAGTGCAAATAACTTGCAAGTTGTACTCTAGGATTTTTTGTGGGATAGTAAAAGCCACAAGATTGGTAGAAGGAAGTCACATATTCTGATGACAAATGGCAGGATAAGTGTTCAGTACTTGAATGGTTATGGGATTGCTACATTAGTAGTTTTTTTTTTTGTCAGGACACAAGGGAAGCATAAATATCCTTGGATTTATATGGGAATGCAATTATGGTTATTTTGTCAACCCTCTCTATTGTCTTCCCAATCCTTTAAAATTTGGGTAATCCAAAGGGCTCGGATGGTATCCCACCTGTGACCCAGAGGATGGCAGGACTAACAAAAAAAAGAGTGCAAAGGATTAATCAAAATAAATCACTTTAGCTAGCAGAGCTAGAAGACTTTCTCTCTCTCTGATACCCACCCTGTGGGATGAATAAAGACACCTTGTTGAACTTTCCAGTAGTTTATTCAGTTAACTAGGTGGAAGAATGAGTGTTCTTGTTCCCATAATAATAATTTGAACAAGAACACTCGTCCATCTATCTAGTTAACTGAATAAACTACTGGAAACTTCAACAAGATGTCTTTATTCCTCCCACAGGGAGCATATCAGAGAGAGAGAGAGAGAGTCTCCTAGATCTGCTAGCTAAAGTGACTTTATCCAGATTAATCCTTTGTACTCTGCATCCTCTAAAATTTGGGACCCGGGTAGGACTAGATTTCTGAACTAAAAAATGGATATACCACAAGGGTGGACAGAGAATGGTGATTTCTTCTTTTTTATTCTTATGAAACAATCCTTCTCTACAAGTAGATAATCATATGAACAGTGGGCCAATTGGAGTAAAGCAGGCAGGGTCGGCCTTAGTTAAGTGGTGCCCTAGGCAAAAAGGCCCCAGAGCGCCCCACACACCACCTGGTGCCCCCTTCCTGGTCTATTTACACACCATCCAGTTTACTGGAAAAGCACCCCTGCTACAGCGGCACCCTAGGCGGCTGCCTAGTTGGCCTATGCCTAAGGCCGGCTATGAAAGCAGGTGTCATATTTACTGTTGATATATGAGATTCTGCCAATAGATCTGTTCGATAGCTAATGGAGCTCCAGAATAGTTTTTCCAGCTTTCAGTCAACTAGGTGGCAATATTTGCAATTACAACATTGTGCTAACAGGGAATTGCAGAAAAAGGCCCCCTCGGGAACAGATAGTAGTTTGGCCGTCCTCTTTTCATTATCTGGCATACTCAAAAATATTCAGCCACTGAAATTAAGACCTATATATCAGCTGTTTTTGGTGACTCTGAATCATTAATAAGAGCGGTATGTAGGAAATGGCATGAACTTTCAAACAACACAATAGACTATAAGGAGAGGGCTAAATGTCATGACAATTTGAATAATAAGGAATGACCTGCTTTGGTGGATTTTGCCTTTACCAAGCTGTATTATCTTTGGCAGTTGTCTCTGAAGCAATTATATATGTGGGAAAAATCTATAGATTACAGATGTAGACACTGCAAATAGGTGGGTTTTGATTATTTCCATTTAGTTTGGTCCTGTTATCAAAGCTAAATTGGATATATTGTTTAGGGGAAATGAGTGGGTCCTGACAGAGCCCATACTAAGTGACACAGATTATATGTTCTGGATAGTTGATAGTACAACTCATCATGACAATATGGGCAAGACTAATTTCATTTGGATAAGAATGTTGATGGCTTTTTTGCTGGCAGCATTGTTTAGGCATTAGGAGTGCTACCTAGTCAACTGGTTTCAAAAGATTCACATGTTAAGTTATAACCTTAAAACTTGGTCATATAATAACCTTACTAAGCTGGGCATTAATTCCTACATCACTCAATGGATTGCCGACTGGCTTACTGACAGAGCCCACACTGTAAATGTAGCCAACTCCAAATCCAGCTCCAGACGAGTGATAAGTGGAGTACTTCAGGGTTCAGTCTTGGGACCGCTCTTGTTTGGCATCTACTTCTCTGAAGTACAGGCCAACACTACGGGACTCTGGCTAACAAAGTTCGCAGATGACTGAAAACTGGGAGCCATTATTGAATCCCTAAATGATGTGGATTCTCTACAAAAGGGCCTTACAGAAACAGATGTTTGGTGCCAGAGCCATGGGCTCAAGCTCAATGCCAAGAAATGTATAGTTATCCCCTTTGTGAAAAAACGTGTACCCATGAATTACCACATAGGTGGCAGTACACTAAACACTGAAAATGTGATAAGAGACTTAGGGACACAGGTGGACAGTGATCTCACCTTCGATTACCACATCGCCATAAAAGTCAGAAAATCCTTCTATGTGGCACACCTCATCACTAAGGGCTTTTCATCCAGAAAAAAGGAGGTCATTGTCCCACTGTACTCATCACTCATTAGAGCCATTATAGAATATAACGCCCCGTTTGGTATGTACCTCTCAAGACATCTGCATCAACTAAAAAGGCCACAGAAATACCTCACTAAAAGAATCACAGGCCTAAAGCAGATGCCCTATGCTGACTGCCTTAAAAAACTCCAGCTATACTCTGTTGCATATTGTCTACTCAGAGGCAATCTCTGCTTAACATACAAGGCCATGTCAACCCAGAGCTATTGGACATGCTACACTTAAAGAAATCCCAATCCCTCAGAGCCACATGCTCCAGGGATCTAAACCTTGTCATCACAATAAACAAAACATGCTGGAGGGATAGATTCCTGACCCAGAGACTCCCCAGACGCTGGAATAGACTGCCCATACATGTCAAGCAGAGCACCTCTTTGCCCCTCTTCAAAAGGAACCTTGACAACTGGATGGGAGAAAGGAAATTCACCCTGGGGATCACGTCAGTCACCCTGCTAAAAAGGGTTCCAGGGAAGTAAATAGTGTGGGAAGAAATAGCCAGGGAATTGTTATAGCTAGGCTTGTATAGGCCCTAGGGCCAATAGCATAGTACCAAGCTATGAACCTATGAACCTATGGAGTGTCTCCTGTGCGTCATACTGTTTGCCCAGCCTTTAGGTGTGCATGTCTTTAATGTATATTGAAACTCCACCTCCTTTGGCTTTATTGCCCACAGTCTGGGGTCTGAATGTATGATAGGATGAGTAACCAGGTAAGGCTAGGGTGCTCCCCACAGCTTTGAACCAGGTTTCTGTGACTGTACAGATGTCAGCATTTTCCACGGTTAGGAATGCTTGCAATGAGAGTAGTTTCATGGTTAGACTCCTAGCATCTAGCAGCATGACCTTTAATTTGTGTTTTGTTGAAATGTTTATGTTGTTAGTTTTAACCTCATCTCTTTTCCTAAAAAGGTGATATAGGAGAGGAGAGATCCTTTGCCAGAAGCCTGAAGCCCAGGTGAGACAGATGCAAGGTATCTCTGGCAAAGTATCGTGGTCTGTCGATCATATCTTTCCAGGCTGTCCAGTACTGGATCTCCCTGGAATGACACCAGAAACTAATAATCATCAAAGTTAGCCACCAACTAAGAATTGAATGTGAGGAACAGGAAACACCTACAGGAATGGCTCGTACACGAGAGAGTAAAATAAAATCCTTTATTCCACAATGGTGCAGTTAAGCGCTTTCAACTGGAATCCCAGTCTTCTTCAGAACCATTTAAAAATACACATAGCCTAGTATATATAGTCAGAGTAAGTCAATCAATATAAAAGTCCGCCAAAACTCTTAAAGGTGTAGATCTCACTGAACATTTCATTCAAAGTCACACAATGAAGATCCATCATGTATAAAAAATACTAAACAATAATAAAGTTACAATTATATGCCTACTTAGATATGTCATAAAAAATACTACATAACAATAATAAAAAGAAATAATTATAAATGTCTAATTATAAGCTTTGCACAAGACCAATGGTGCTGGAATATATTACAAGGAAAAATTCCAAATCTAACAAAAAAATATATAATGACAGTTCAATCCTTAGTAAATAATAACTATAGTATTGACTAGAACTTACTGGGAAAGTACCAGAAAAGGTTTAATACTAATGAATTCATTCAGTCCAGGGGGTCTTGTGGCATCCAATAAAATCTGCCACCTGCTCTCCAATGCAGCTAACTGCATCTTCCAATTACCCCCAAATAATGAACTCTTAATTTGGTCTATAATGGCAAAACGAAATAAATGCTCTCCCCCACACTCATTGATATGCCTATATAAAGCATTTTTAGTATCTTTTTTCTGGATACGATAATAATGTTCATAGATACGTTTTTTTAAAAATCTTTCAGTTTTGCCAATATAGTACGCTGGGCATGATAAACACGTAGCCAATTAAACCACCTGACTAGTGTTGCAATTCCCTGTTCTGGTCTTAATACAAGTATGATTGATGTCTTTGAGTCGAATAAATCTAGCCTCATTGATGTGGTTACACTGTTTGCATCTTCCACATTTGGTAGTACCTTTATATATATCTTTTTTATCAATGTTATTACTGGCCTTCTCCAAAGTTCTTTTAAGGTTAGTACCTGTCTTATACACAAATTTGGGTGAAGGTCCCACAATATGATCTAAATTAGAGGCTGTAATAATGTCCCAATGTTGGCACAAAATGTCCTGGATGAAGTTTGTGTATGGGGTATATGTCAATATACATGCTCGACCAAACAATCTATGTTCATTTCCTTCCCCTATTGAACTGGCTACGTAATTACCCAATAAAGGTGGGTATTTATTTCCCCATTCTTTTTGCACATAACTTATAACATCCCGGAGCATATTTGCCGGGTATCCACGGTTAAGAAATAAGTTTTTAATAACATCAAGTTCTAATCTCATAACTGATTCAGTTGAGGACATCCTCGCTGCACGAATGCACTGCCCCTTGACTATATTTTTAAAAATGTGTGGTGGATGGTTGCTGGAAAAATACAAATAATCATTAGAAAAAGTTGGTTTGCGGTAGATCTTAGAAGTAAATCCATTGCTATCAAATCCAACTAACACATCCAGGTAAGGTATGTTAAGGACACTGGTGTTGTAAGTGAATTTTAAGAATTGGGAGGAATTGTTAAGAAAAGACATAAATTCTTGCAGTCTCTCTGCCGATGCCTGCCATAAGATAAAGATGTCATCCAAATATCTAGCATAAAATTTTATGTCAGTATAGAAATAACTTTTAAATAATACTTCTTCCTCCCATTCTAACATCAGTTGAAAGCGCTTAACTGCACCATTGTGGAATAAAGGATTTTATTTTACTCTCTCGTGTACGAGCCATTCCTGTAGGTGTTTCCTGTTCCTCACACCAGAAACTAAGCCAATTGTTAAAGTCAATCATTTTCTGTTTGTATTGAGGCATCATTCTGGGTGACGGCAGAATGCTGCTTAAGATTAGGGACATACCTGCCTGGGACACATAATCAGTGAGCTCAATTATGTTTCTCTTCATATTGTCCAGAGAGGTATATCTCAAGTCATTCACACCAACATGGACTATGACAGAGTACAGCGGTACTTGTTGTCAAGAGACTTGAGTGCATAAGTGATGTGGCATATTCTGGCACCTGACAAACAACTAACTGTGACTTTTGCCTTATCCAGCCTGCTGAGAGGCACATATGTGTGTCTAGCAATGGAGTCTCCCATGACTAATATGTTGGGTTTATGGTGAAGATTTAGTGGCTGTGAGGCACAGGTGTGTGGACTATGCATGGTGTGTGGTGTGGAGGGCTGTGGAGATCATGTGTGGTTTTGCCTTAGAGGTCTTCTTTGTTTGGGTTTGTTTATGTGGAGGACCTCCACATATGTAGGTGTGTGTTGTGTACGTGTGGTGGTGTTTGAGGTGTAGTGATTGTGTTGAGAACCTTTTTTGGTGCCAGATATACTGGCTTAAGGGGGAGAGAGCTTGGACTCTAGGTTCTTAATGTAATTGCATCTCTCACAAATTGTGTTTCTAAGTGGTAGTAGTAGGAGTCTATATTATATCCTCGAATAGGCATTCCATCGAAAGCCTCTTCATCAACCCTTAAAACGCGAAATCTCAAAACAGCAAATGTCCACATCAGCAATTTCTTTCCCTGGGATAGAAATCGCTTGCCCTAAAAAAAGAAAAAACATTCAATATATAGTTCGAATGACAATAAAACACTCAATATTTATTAAAACAAAAAACAACTGGTAAGCGATTTCATTCACAAAGAACTTCTTCAGACCTGGTTGTCACACATACAAAATTCACATTTATAGTTTGCTCAAGTCACATGACTCAAAACATTAGCAGTGTTTTAACCCTTTCTTACATAACACTGCTTTAAAGTTTTCCATATCATTCATACCTGGATCTGCACCTGTGTTTAGCCTCACTTGCCAAGCATATTCTTTCCAGTTTAAATCCACTTCTGCATACCATCTCTTGTCTGCATTTAAAACTTGGTCAGTAACAGTAAAACTAAAACGCACTTTAACTCTGTTATGAAAGTTAACAACATGTCTTGCTAGGGCATTAGTTACATCCAGTTTTTCAACTGCCTTCAGGTGCTCATAAATTCTACGATGGAAGCTACATATAGTTCTTCCTATGTAAAATAAATCACAGGAATTACATAATACTAGATACACAATGATTTTAGACTTGCAATTGTAATTCCCCTTGATATTAATAGTAAAGTCTAGAGCCATTACTACTATATTGTTCCCCAGTACCAAACACTTACAATAATTGCAGTCTTCACATCTTGAAATCCCATTATAAGTAATAGGAGTATTACATTTTTTGGTTTCTAAAAAATCCTTAAGACTTTTCCCTCTTTTTGTGACAAAAGTAGGACTCTCTTATAAAAAATCACCTAACTCTTGGAAATTCTTCAAAAATTTCCAATTATTGTGATGATCTGCTTAATACTGTACATATCTACTGAATTTTCCAATGTAGAACTCAGATTATAATCTACTCCTTCACTATTTTTTCAACATCTTTTATTGTCCCTTTCTTCCTCACGACTTTAATTTTATCTATTTTTTCACTTATTACCCCAGTAGGGTAACCCCTGATTAAATTTTTTTTTCTTAAATCTCACATTCTTCCAAAAAATACTCATCTTCGACAGTGAGTCTATTTATTCTAGCAAGCTGACTATCTGGGACTCAATTCTAACTTCTGGTGACTTCATGTGTGGATTTTTATCTGAGTACTTTGGCTCCCCCCCCTCCTAAAAATATGCTGTTTGATAAACTGCAGTAAAATATATAATTTTTCTGGGCAGGGTTGTGGCTAAAAAATTTCCAAGAAGAATCATTTCACTTACCCAGTTAGTAAACTAATAAAATATGTGCTTTAACTTAATATACTTTACTGAAAAATTCCAATATGCAACACTCCAAATACAAATGATAATGAGAAATACACAAAAATGCAGTACTAAAACTAAGTATAGACAAAACAACTCTCAACCCAGTAAACTCTGTTACTGTGAAAAACAGTACAGAGAGTAAATGCAGTCCAAAAATAGAAGGAACTTTGTAAGGCTGTTGTGTTTCTAAACAAAATGAACTGCAACTGTCTCCAGTGTACTTCACAATCGGAGTGAATTTGTCAGATTCTTTTCCTTAGTCTGTTGCTTGTTTTGGTGGTGGTTGGAAGTTTAAAGTGTCTAGTCTGACTCTGTGACACACAGCCACAAAGCCTTGACCTCAGCTCATACAACCTGAGTTCAAACAGTGTCTCATAAACTGAAGGAGCCAGGTGAGGGGGATGGGCATGAGAGGCTGCTACTGACTCACCCATCATGGCGGAAGGGGTGAGGGGTTTTCTCATAGGCTGTTTCTATTGCTAGCAAGGAGGCTTACTGACAGAGGTAATACAGCACTAACTGGGGAAATAGTCTTGTAATACCAAGTCAGTGGTGGTTACCTTCATTACTATGTTTGTAGGAACATATCACAGCAGAGTGAAAAAGAGAGCAAATACAGCAGTGATGCAGATGGCCATAGCGGGGACTGAGGGATGCAGAGCACTGCAAGTGAAGTGACCCATTGAGGTGCAAGTCCAGAGTGTCTGGATGAGTGTTGACCAGAAAAAGACTGATGGGTCATGGACAACCACAACACAAACACCCTTCTGTCTTTATGATGGTTACCTAAAAGCGAACTCTCTCCTAAGTCAGAGTCATGTGTTTCTGTCTGACAGAGAATGAATTGGCTGAGACTTATAGGCAGTTGATGAACATCAGGTGACTGGCTAAAACACTCTGGCAAAGTGACTGCTGAGCTGGAAAATACACTGTTCATGGGGGGGGGGGGTCTTTCAGGTTGCCATTGACAGAATATTATCCTGTGACAGAAATACAGAGCAGGCAGGCAGGCAAACCAGAAAGAGGCAGGTCACAGTAATAACCAAAGAGTAGCAGGTGTATCTTGGGGTGTACCTATCCCAGATTGTTCACTTCAGAGCTGAGAGCAGGTACATTAAACGAGTCACCAGAGAAATACAGGTGAAGAACAAAGGCAGTCAGGAAAATATGACTGAATACTAGAAATGAAGCAGAAACTGCTCATTTAAGAAACTGATGGAATTACTATTGCCTGCAGGGAAAAGATAGTCTGAAAGGAACTGTTCTTTGGAAATAAATTAACAGTGCATGGATGTCTTTTTCCCATTTTGACTAGTCCTTGTAAATAAACCCACATTTAAAATTGAAACCTGGTATTAAGACAATAAATTGCTAATCAATTCAACCTTTTACATTCATGTTTTTAAAAAGTGAATTCAAAGCACAGTTTTAAATTTACAATATTAAAAAAAAATCCTTCCTGTTCTGTATAGTTTCTTTCTTAGACTTCTATTTGTTGTTATTTTTCACAAAATCTCAAAGTGACTCCATTTTAGGAATATAACTCCAAGCCTAAATATTATTCCGGCTATTATTGCCTGGGTTTACTAAAAATTAAAGTGTGACCATGAGTAAATGCCAGTAGTAAAGAGGAAGCAGTTTCAGAATTCTTGCTCATTTGGCTGGTTTCAAATGCTTGCAGGTCAGGTTTACACATCAGTGAGTACAATGGTGGCTGAAATGAAGAAAACTAGCCCGAGTTTACTTTTTAGGGGTATATCAAACTGTCTGGCCAAGTTTTACTTTTTATAGCATTTTCTCCAATAACATAGCATCCTGAAGAATACTCCATTTTTACACCATGAACATTAAGGTCCATATCACAAAACCAGCTGCTTTACCTTATAAATCTGGCACAATGTTATGTAGCCTATTATTGTTCAGTTGATTGATTATTATTCAACATTTACGATATAGTGGGGATTTAATGTGTTACTTGCACTGGGGTCAGCACAGAAATGTAGACACGGCAGCGGTCAACTGTAGATGTGCTGCTATTGACAATTGTTATGGTAACAGGTCTGACTTTTTCTAACAGAATGGCTACAAATGTGCACTGTACTCTGCTATCTTGTCAGAAAATTATTGATGATTGTTTCAGGCTACATTGCCATATCTATTTTTGAACTGCATAGAGAGATCTGTAATATGTTGTTTGGAGCATGTAACACCTACACAATTGTTTATAAGTTTATGATTAGTGGTAGAGGTGGGCAAGTCAGATCCGGGCAAAGCTTGGTTCAAGTCTGAGTATAACGTCAGTCCTGCCTTGTGAACTAAAAGGTTAAAGAACCAAGAAAGAGTTAAGCCACAATCACAGTTTTTTTGAGTAACTACTGACTGTTGATTCATACCAAACCTGCAGGCTGTGAGTGCTTTCTTTCAGGTCATCTCTGC
This sequence comes from Protopterus annectens, assembly GCF_019279795.1. Classification (NCBI taxonomy): domain Eukaryota; kingdom Metazoa; phylum Chordata; order Ceratodontiformes; family Protopteridae; genus Protopterus; species Protopterus annectens. Next base: position 1,682,783,128 of record NC_056731.1, on the reverse strand, counting down.
ATATCTAAGCATTGTGCCTGGATGGAGTATCAGACAGGGTGTTGTCACATGCCATAGTGCTGAAAAGGAAGAAGATTTAAACATTTTTTCAAGGGAAAGGACAGTTGCAATACATTGTAGTTCAGCAATTATTTAGTAAAATTATTTGCAGTTCCTTTTTACGATGAGGAGTGCATTATTTCCTATACTCCAGAGCGTTTGCATGTTTTCACAGAGGGAAAAGAGCCTGTTTCAGTGAGAGAAAGAGAGATCAGGAGAGATCGGAAAGCACTACCAATGCTAAGGACAGCATGGGCAGAATTCTTTTGTGTTTCTTTGTTTTTATTGAAGTTAAGCCCCAGTCTTTCAATTGTGTCTGCTTTTATTTCAGTGCTGTGAATCTTCGAGAGGTGCTTAGTATATGTTTTGGGGTGAGTATATGTGTTCAACAGCAACATGTTGAGATTACTGTATTATTGAATGAATTAGTTCTTTTTTCTTTCACGCTCCTCACTACCAAGCATAAGACATGCAGAGAACTGGGCTGCCATTTTGGGGAAGGGATGGGGAGACATATTGTACATAAAAGCACAAGGCCGTTATATAACTACTGTTGGCAAATAAAAGTGTTATGACATGTTGGGGACAGTGTATTTTTCATCAATTACAAGCTGGAATAGAAAAATGTCACTGCAGTTCTTAGATTTTTCATTCTTTTCAAGGAAAAATGAGTGTATAGAAAGGTGCTACCATTTTTGAGGGCATACAATAAATGAGAGCAAAGGGCAGTTGTGGTTGATAGGGTTTGTGCAGGGTAGTATCCATCAAAGAGCAATGTTTGCCATTATTATTATGTTTTGTAGCGGCTTCACAGCCAGAGGTAGTGTACCTTCTCACAGAACTGGCACAGCGAGTGTATTTTGTACTCAAATATGGTTTCTTACTCAAAGATAACAAAATCCAGTGTTTCACAAGACTTTTGTTGTTTCATTTAGATAGTGTATCTATTTTATTTTTTCTTGAGGTTGTTTAACTATTTCCTGCAAAGTGTGGTTGAACTACTGTATCAAAAGGAGAAAAAATGATTTTTTTTTTCATGAACCAGGGCAACATTCCTGTTCCTACATACAGAGAGGTGTACTTGTAAGGTGCAGATTATTATATTGTTTCCAATTTTTCATTGTCAGCAGACCTATAGCATTGGCACAATGAAGGAGGTGGCTGGGTACAAGCTGTTAGGAAGTGTGAGCAACATACCATCAGCATTCATTCATTTGAGTGAATGCTGGCAATGTTAATATCTGGCTGTAATTGTAATATTTTCTTTTTTATCACTTAAATAATCATCTCTGGACTTCCAGATGTAGATATTTTAACAAAGTTACTACTGCGATTGTCTGCTCTGGCTCAGCTGTTATTGGGTTGTAAGAGCCAAGCCAGACCATTGGTTCAGCTCTGGCTTGGGTCTTCTTCAAAATGCCCAGGCATACCCACCTTTAATTATTGCCCATTGTCTAAAACATCTTGAGATGTTGTCTAGTTAAAAGCCAGACAACTAGACCTCAGCTCATGTATCCATTATCATAGCTATATTTATATACAAATATAGATACACAGATATACACATATTAGATAAACTTTCAAATTACATATGGTGTGTGGAGAAGTGAAAACTACATGGATAACAACATAAGGATTAATAAAACTGAGGGTGGGATTCAGAAATGTTGCCACCAAAAGTAAGCTTGCTTACAACTGGCAGTAGATATTTGTGATTCAGAGACAATTCTACTGGGGCTGCATGGGTGGGGGGTAGACTCTGTGGCCTACTACCAATGAGTTATTCTGGGGGAACAGCACTTGTTAATTAGCCATGTGCTTTCTTCCAATAACACCTGCAACAAGTGTTACAGAACTGCCCCACTATGTAAATTCTTATCACCAGCCATATTAGTTAACTCACCCAAAAGTTCAGTCACCCACTACTCTGAATGGGAGAGTATGTATTAGAGGAAAGTGCCAGGGAGTTTAGTGAATGGATAGTACTGGGACTGAATGCATGTGTGTGTATGTGTGTGTGTGTATGTGTGTTGCTGAGTGAATGAATATAGGTAGTGATATGAGTGGTATAAGCTGAGTGTGTGTGTGTGTGTGTGTGTGTGTGTGTTTGCCTGTATGGGAGAATAAATGATGTGGGTGCCTGTGTTAATGCAATGCAACAGCTTTTGCAGTAATCAGCAAGCAATACAGAGACATGCAAGTTAGCTGATAAAGAGTTTTTTCCTCATTGCAACTAATGTGTTTCTGAATCACTGGTTTAGACAATCATACTACAAGTCCCTTTTTGCTGCAGCCTTAGCACTCACAGCCAGGCATGTTTCAGAATCCTGACCAGAGACTTTTAAATATTTATTTCATGTGATAAAAGTGAACATAAATAAATGGAGTTTCCTGTTATGTCCCTCAACTGCTTCTTACATTCACTTAAACCTGCAACGTAGCACTTGCTCAAAAAGCAGTCTTGAACTAGATTCCTCCTAAACAAAATGCCTCTTACATGTTTATTTATTTTACATAATGCTTAAGAACCTCTAAGCACTAGATAAACTTTGAATAAACAATTCTCCAGACTTAGTCTTTTCAATAACATTTTTATATATCTTCATGTCAGAGGTTTATTAATTTTTTATTGGCTTCTAAACTTTAAAAAATAAAATAAAAATGCATAGAAGCATGTTTGGAATAAAACATTCACATAATACTGGAGTAAAGAGAGCTCCCCCATGGTCACGTTGCATATCAGTAAGATAATATTTTTTATTTGAGAGAGGGAGCCCGCCGTGCGCAAGCGTGTGTGTGTGTGTGTGTGTGTGTGTGTGTGTGTGTGTGTGTGTGTGTGTGTGTGTGTGTGTGTGTGTGTGTGTGTGTGTGTGTGCGCGTGTGTGTCCATGTCTGTGTGCACATGCATGTGTGTGCTCGTGCGTGCACGTGTGTGTGTGTGTGCGTGTGTGTGTGTGTGTGTGTGTGTGTGTGTGTGTGTGTGTGTGTGTGCTTTTTCTCCTAACATCCTCCACAGCCTTCTAAGTATTCATTCTCACTGCCACAACCTCACATTTTCCCTTGGTAGGTGGCTCTCCTCACTTCAAGGGAAGAAGGGCTTAACCAGCATTAATGCATAGCATGGTAGCTAAGGTAAGAGGTAAGCAAAGGGGGACATCACACTGTAGTCAAGGGAGGCATTGTAAACTACATGGGAAATAGAAAATGGATAGAGGAGACCAGCCCTTTCTTCCATAGCCAAACTTGAAATTAATTTAATCTTCTACGTTTAAGTCCAAAAAGGAAGAAACTGGAGATAAAATAAGAGTAGAAAGTCACTGGAAGTGTTGTTGTCTAAAGCTAAAGTAAGTGGTAAAGCAGCAGGAGAACTAAAGTTCTGCATCATTCATGGGGAAGATGTAAAGCTTTACAGGAGGAATTAAAAACATTTGCATATGACAGTCTGTCGAAGATGACAAACCAATACTGTTCATAGGTTCATATGTGTGTACTAGGCTAATGGCCCTGGGGCCTTTCCAAGCCTAGCCATAGGATTAGCCTGACATAGTGCCACCCGACCTTAGTTCCCAGTGCCTCTGTTGAGTAGAGCTACTGGAGTTATCCTTGGGGTGAATTTTCTGTTTCACATCCACTCATCAAGATTTCTCTTGAAGAGGGTCAGCAAGGTGCTCTGCTTGACATGTATGGGAAGTCTGTTCCATAAGTAACAAAAAACCAAAGGACCACAGAGACAAAGAAAAAACAGTAAATGTAAGAATCTTCGAGCACAGGATCCCAATAAAGGCAGACTCACTGTAATTTCAAAATCGAACCAAGTTTAATCCACACAGTGAAGTCTGTTCCATAGCATGGGCAGTCTCTGGGTTATGAACCTGTCTCTCCAGCATGTTCTGTTAATTGTGGTAATGAGATTGAGGTCTCCCGACCGTGTGGTGCGGAGGGGCTGGGATTTCTTTAGATGTAGCATTTCTAACAGAGCTGGATCAAACATGGCTTTGTAAGTCAAGCAGTGATCGCTTCTAAGTAGGTGATATGAAACTGAGAATAGTTGGAGTTTTTTGAGTCTGTCCATATAGGACAAATGTTTAAGGCTTAGGATCCTCTTTGTGAGGTACTTTTGTAGCCTCTCCAGATGTTGCAGGTGTCTGGTGAGGTACATGCCAAATGGGGCATTGTACTCGATGACTGACCTAATGTGGGAGGACTAGAGGGAGACAATGACCTCTTTCTTCCTGGATGCAAAACCCTTAGTAATGAGATGCGCCACATAGAAGGAGTTTCTGACCACAGTGGCAATGTGGTGATCAAAACAGAGGTTGCTGTCAACCTGTGTTGCCAGATCTCTTATAACACCTTCTGTGTTCAGTGGACTACCATCAATGTGGTAATTCATGGGAACCAGGCTTTTCCCAAAGGGGATGACGACACATTTTTTGGCATTGAACTTAAGGCCATGGTTCTGACACCAGTCATTGGTCACAGTGAGGCCATTTTATAGGATGTCAACATCACTTGGGGAGTTGATAATAGCTCCCAACTTGCAATTGTCTGCGAACTTTGTCAGCCAGAGTCCCTTCATGTTGGCCTGGACTTCAGAGAAGTAGATACCAAACAGGAGAGGACCGAGGACCGAACCCTGTGGGACTCCACTCATGACTAATCGGCAATCTGACTTGGAGTCAGCTACTTTCACACTGTGGGTTCTATCTGTGAGCTAGTTTGCAACTCACCTAGTGATATAGGGGTTGATGCCAGGCTTAGTGAGTTTTTCTATGATTCCTGAGTGGGGAATGGTATCAAATGCCTTGGCCAGATCAAGGTAGGCTGTATGCACCATCTTGCCTTCATCCACAGCTCTGGTGACTGACTCAAAGAAGTCAACCAAGTTGAGCAGGCATGATCTACCCTTCACAAAACCAAACTGTGTGGGATTCAGAGTTTGGAGATTCCCTATATCCTTGTTTATTAGGTCGATGATAATGCATTCCATAGCTTTGCATATCAGATTCATCAGGCTAATGAGGCGATAGTTTCCAGGGTCTGTAGTTGCTCCTCCTTTGTGGAGAGGGATGACTGTAGCAGTGCACCATTCGGCAGGGACAAAGGCTGTGGTGGGGCTGTGATTGAACACAGTTGACGTTCCAGATCACTCTGTTGTTTATGTAGGCACAGCCAGGGATATTGTCAGGTCCCATAGAAGCTGTATTCTTGGCCTTGGACAGTGCTGTTTTAACCTGTGCAGCAGTAATACTGGGTGCCTGGCAATCTACTGGTATTGTGATTGGTCCTTTGGGAGGGGGTAAAGTTGGCACTGAATTTGTCGGCCAGTATACTGGCTCGGTACAGGAGATACCATTGTGCAGTAGCTCAGAGCAAATGTGGGTATTGCCGTGGAGATTCTTTACATAACTATAGAGGGCCTTGTGGTTGTCTTTACTATCTGCTGCAATTCTGTTTTCATAGCTAGCTTTAGAGGATTTGATGAGGGATCTCAACTTTTTGTTGAGGCAGATAAGGGAGTTTTTCCAGTCAGATAGTAATGTCACAAGAAACTGGAGATTGTGAGAATTATGGCAGAGCCACAACTGAAAAGTAGTAACAGAACAAGAAGCATCCCAAAATGAATGTTAGTTCTGCAGGGCAAGTAGTCCTGTGAAATATTCCAGATTTGGAAGTCCATTGATGATACTAGAGCTATATAAGGATAGTTCCAGAGGGAATCACAATACAAAAAACTCAAACATTGTATTTATTAAAATGTGCATTGAATTGTGAATGTAAATGTAGTGGCTGCTATTAAGATCACTTAGTACAGGGACAATTATGAAACAGTCCTGTGGTCACAACTAATCAAATAAATACCTTTTTGTAAGTTCATCTGAACTCAGTGAAAACTGTGTTTTTATTATAGAGACTAACGTCACAGTATTCCCCATGTGGGAAGCATCCCTTCCACATCCTCACTTTTATAAACTAACACCAAGGTCACACAGCGAGGGAAGGAGAAAATCTCCAGAGGGGTGCATAGCAAAAAATGCCACAATACATTCACAAGAATAGGGAAGAGCTTTAATCAGCAAAAGTAATATAAATTAAATTTAATCAGAAGTAAGAAACTGACCATATTTCCTATTAAGATTCTTATAGGTTCATAGGTGTTTATTAAACTAATGACAACAAGGGCCTTTTTAAGCTTAGCCATGCATCCCGAATCTCTGACAAGTTCTGATACCTCTGATAAGTGTAAGCATGGGCCTGGGAGATGAACCATTTACAGGTTACCTGTATCCATTAGAGACATCATAGCATTTGTGGCTAGACATAGGGTGCATTATTAAATCATGGCAACTGTTACTGAGGCATTGCTTAGCTATTACAACAGACTGGTTGTGTGTGTGTTGTTTCTCATAGTCTATTTAGAAAGTATATAGTTGTGCATTCATAATTTTTTTTATTACAGGTTTTAAAAATATGGTGACATGCACTGGACTGCAGAAAGTGGTACATTCTAAGCACATGTATTTGCAGTCCAAGTGGTAGAGCTGTATGGCAAAGAAGGTGATGTCACAGGTAAGCCTATAGCACATCCAAGAGGCAGGAGTCCACACCTCTTCATTTTGCTTACACACATCTGGTGCACAGTACAGCTTGTACTAGTTGACAGGAGATCGAAGTTTGACATTAAATCTGAGCTACTTAATGGTCACTACACATGTACAAGAATCTTGACATTAACAGTATGGTAAGGGAGTCATTGCATATTCAACAGTATTCACAGCATGCACAGCTTAATGAGTCACCTGCCTTTAAGAAATGGCTAGCATGCTTTTTTGTTTGCTACTTTTGTTCAGCATAATACCACATAAGGCTATCAGGATAGCAAAATAATTAAAATGACTTTGTTTTTGCACAGCAATGGAGTTTATTTGACAAAAGATAGACAGCTACTGCCCTAATATGTGAGTTAAATAAAACAAGTGAAAATTCTAGTATGTGGCAAGTCCTACATGTGGTTGCAAAGATAGGTCATAACATTTTGGTTACAGGTACATTATTGTTAATGTAAGAAACTGACAATATTTCCTATTCCAGGATGGCAAAGGTGAGACGGCTTAATAGCTGAGGTATAAACGATGATGGGGTGACTAAAGTATGAAAGAAGTAGGCCAATATATGATTCTGCCTTGTACTGCATATTTTTAGAACTGCAAGACCTGAAATACTGTATGCTGGATATTGTTAGATGGCATTTTTCAATCGTGACTACTACATAGATGTGGACATTTTACATCCGCGGTGGTGCAGCGGTAGCATTGTTGCCTCACAGCAAGAGGTTCCCCGTTCGATTCTCGGCTGGAGTTTAGGGAGTGCCTTCTCTGTGGAGTCTGCATGTCCTCCCCGCGGTTGGGTGGGTGTTCGAAAGACATGCGAAATGGGCATGCCTTCGTTGAAGGTTGAACGTCAAGTTTTCACTTCGGCGTTCGTGAAAATCTACTGCCAATCATTAGCGGACCGGAGTTCCGCTGTGCCGACCCCTAACCGGGAAAAGCCGAAAAGACAAACAACACAGATGTGGACATTTTACAGTGCATTACCAGAACTGTACCTTAGAAAAACCAAGTGCAACACCATCAATGGGCTGTGATGTTAGTGATGAAACTGTAGATATCACAGCTGTCAATCATCAGTTACTCATAATAAGAAGTTGAAGAGATGGTATGTCTTTGACTGATGCTGGACATAATGAATTTATATTGGATCTTAAATGGGAGTTGTGGCATTGATGTAGCAAAGTCTCAATAAGTGGATGGCTGTATGCAATATTATACTGTGCAATATAATAGCAAGACCTGATCAGGTATTATTCTGCCTGTTAGACTATACAAGTATAAGGTGGCAGGAATACATGAAATCCAGAGTAGGAAGCTGCAATGCATTAGAGAGCAGCTATAGATGAATGCTTCCACTGGCAGTTATAAGTATTAACAATATTTGTATATTAATGTAAACATTAACATATTAACAATATATGCATATTAACATTAGCTACTCAAAAAATGCTCTGCTCTGCATTATGTAGCAAGGTGTCACATGTAAGGTGAAATGATGTAGCACCTGTGAACATCACACCTGTCTAAGTCAGCATTATATACACATTTTAGGAATATTCACAATTTTCAAATCTTACATAACATCATATTTTTTAATATTTACTTTAGGTAATTGAAAAAATGTATATGACTATATAATACTAGAATGAGCTGGAAACAACTGAAAAAACTGGAATGAAACTGGAATGAATGTCTTTATCTGTTAATTATCCAAAGCTGTGCTGAATAGGTGCCAGTCTCTCCTTTATAGGCCAAATATTCTTATGACTTTCAGAATAAAGTCTATCATGCTGTAGTTCAGTTAAAAAGCCTTTGTCATGAGCAATGAAGGAATATGTAAACAATATCCGAATACTGTTCCCAATAATATTACTGATAAACTGAAACAGTCCTCTGCATTCATATTTTTCCTCCTGAATAGTATAATTAATATCCTCACTGCCTTCTGAAGACTGCACTGCCATGACTTTCTGCATATCAGTCCAAAATGAACTAACTTAACTAAATGTATCTGAAGCATTTCCAAATAATATTAAACCTTGTAAAGTTCTAAACACCTCTTTAGCCTAAGTTTCCAAGCCTTGCAGCACAAAATCAAGTTGTCTTTGTAATTAAATGTACAGCACATTCTGTTCTTATCAGTATTCTTGACTGAAGGTTATTTTTACTGAAACTGTATTCAAACTGTGAAACCTGTGTTAATATGGCTGCATTTCTAAACTTATGCAAAGAGAATACTGTATTTTTGTATAAATGACATCTGGTCTAAAAACTCCTCCTGAAGATATTTGAATACAGACAGGTATCTTAATTCTGTAGTCACTTTAAAATATGAAATATAAAATGAAGACACAGGCCTAACCTTACATTTTCAGGCCTATACAAGGTCTATTTTGCTAACTGTATTTATTCAGGATTTATTCCGTAACAATTGTCTCTGAAATTACTGAAATAGGATTTACTTCTTTAATTACTTTACAAATCTATTAATATGGTCTGCAAATGATACTATAATGATCATTAGAACTAATACAAAGTAAGTTTTCTTTATCTAGTAAATAAACTTACAATTTTAATTTTGACCACCAGGTGTCAATTGGGCACATGTGGTCTATTCGGATTGAAGTCCCTTAACTTTATGATTTAAGTGGACAACCTTTTAACATGTTATAACTGGTTAACTCTCCTTTTACACCTATAATATATGTATCTTGAAGCATAACTATCATATACTGTATTAACTTGTGTCTGTAATGTTTCAACTAGATTTGTTACTAATAATCCTGTATATTTACCTTTTTAACTTTTGTGTGCTGTAATATATGTCTGAATTCTAAATTTGCATCTTAAATATCCTATAAATATTTATGCACTGTAATAATTGAAGTACTTTTAGTAAAACATATGCTTTATGTAAGGTGTAATGTATTCTGTAAATTAATGAACAAATTAAGCCTGACTTGATATGCCTTGAGTATATTAAATAACTATTACTACTTATTCTTTAAATAAAATATCTTAATAAGCCTGTTACACATAATTCTGTCACTTTACCCTTAAAACTAATGATTGAATAATGTGAAGTAATGCTGTTTGAAATGTATAACTGAGTATTAATGTTATATTCTGGAAATAACTAAACTAATACTAAAGGAATACCTTTTCTGCTATTGATACCTGAACACAGATAAAAACAAACTGAAATCTGGTTATGTTATATTCTGGAGATTAAAGTATTAGTAAAGGAATACCTTTTTTCTGTGAGTATTATATGAACACAGATAAAAACATCAACTGAAACTAGTATTGTTGCTTTAACTCTAATATGCACAAATGTACATCTATTATATTAATATTTTAAATTTAAGATTTTAGATAACTGAAACACATTTGGGCAGCCACGGTGGTGCAGCGGTTAGCATTGCCACCTCACCACAAGAGGTTCTCCGGTTCGATTCTCAGCTGGAGTGCCTTCTATGCGGAGTCTGCATGTCCTCCCTGTGGTCGCATGGGTTTCCTCCGGGTGCTCCGGTTTCCTCCCACATCCCAAAGACATGCAGTAGGTGGACTGGACACTCTAAATTGGCCCTAGGTGTGAGAGTGCGCGTGTGCCTTCTGTGGAAGGTTGGGCGCCAGGCTGGCAACTCAACACTGTAAAACTCCACTGCCAATCATGCGTGGACAGATAATCCGCTGTGGCGATCCCTAACCGGGAAAAGCCAAAAGAAGAAGATAACTGAAACACATTTAAACTGAAAACTAGGAGTGCTTACAATTGTTTAACTCTTATCTGCATAAATGTGCATCTGTTGTATATACAGTTTAACTTTAAAGAATTTAGAAAACTGGAACATATTTAAACCTCAAGGAAATGCAGATTTGCTGTATGCACATTTTTGTTTAGATAACTGAAACACATTTAAGCAAGCATTGAAGAAATGCACATTTGCTGTATACACATTTTAGATAATATTTTTTTTGACTGCATTTAAAATCAAACTGGAAAATTCAACCTGGAGCAATATCGGTAAAGCACAAAAAAGCAGTATTAGGTCCTTAAAATAACATTTGCAGCTTTAACAATTATAAACTGATAACATTGCTTGTTGCCCTGATTTTATTTGCTTTTTCTGCATGAAATAAACATATGCGGCTAATAAATTTGTTAGTCTGTAAACAAACTGATAGTGTGCTATAATGAACTAAACCAATGTCACTAATAAATGCATTCTTGCAAGTCAGTAACTGAACTAATAATGTACTACAGTGAAAGGGAAAGGCTCTAGCATCATTATTAAATTAAATGGAAACCTCAGTGGCATTGTTTTTCCCTGTCATAACCTGAAAGAAAGTAAAGTAGTAATTTGACACTGTACTAATATTTTAACTTTTTTTTTTTGCATTTTGCACCTCTATGAAATTAATCTTAACTGTTGAACTTTCTATATTTACTCTGTTACCCTCAGGTCATAGTTTACTCTTTAGTGTGTAAGTCTCCTTCCACTGTCTTAACATAGCTGTACTTTTAGCTGATGTCACTTAATTTTTTCAGTACTACTGAATGTTACAAGGATTTGTCATTACTGTCTACAATTTTTTGATAAATAGTGAGAACTATTACTGCCTACAACTGACACTAACAATATTAAAATGGTCTTTACAACACTTGTTATGGCATACAGTACTGTCTTTAATTCAGCTTGCTGAGCTGCCCTGTAATCTGATAACTCAGTTATGTAAATCTGTGCCTCTGTTGTGCTTGGTAAACTGAAATTTCTGCATGAAATATATACAGTCTTGAACTGTTTACATAGGCACATTTATTACTAGAGATAAACTGATCTAATTCTGAAAATTTACTTGTCTGTCTTTTATACAAGTATGTGATTTTTTTTTTCATATAGTATGCACATTTTTACTAGAATTTAACTGATCTGATTCTGGAACTTTACTTGTCTGCCCTTTATACAAGTATAACATGAGAGCTGAACCTGTGGTGTTAATGACATGCAATATTTATGATGCACTCTTTTCTTGCAAGGGATCTGAACTTTTGACTGTACTTCTAAAATGTAGCATTGACTTTAAATGTTACATTCTGTAAACTAGCAAAACATCATTTAATATCTGTGAATGCTTTTTGTCTCTGTCTGTATCAAGATATTATTTATGCATTGCAACACTTTACTACCATAATTCAAAGGTCTCAACAATGTGTGCGAAACAAAGCAGTAACACAAAAAATGAATTTGCCCTATCTGTAACTGTATACACTTTATTCTGCAAATTAACTTGACTCCTATTTCTGGTACACCCTACACAACATGTGCTTCCAGAATGGAAAATGGGTACTGTTATTTTTTTTTTCTTACTGGCCACTTCCAGTATGTCTTGCTGAGAAAAAGATGACACTGTGGTAATTTGACTCCCTGCACTTCGGGTCTATACTACGTGATTGAAAATTCAGATGTTGGAACACGTAATGATCGACCCCAATAGAGCGAACAGGCAAAATGTTGAACGGCTGGAAAAACAATAAAAACCCAAACAAACCATTAAACTGCTTTATGCAGGGGGCAAGCTCCCCTGCACCCCCCCCCACCCTCCACTACTTAAATATACCAACTCCGAGACCACACTACATTGCAGTAAACGGAAATCTCCCCTTACAGAGATTTCCATTTGTGTGTTTGAAATTCTACCATTTCGCTCAATTGGGGTTGATCATTATGTGTTTGAACATCTGAATTTTCGATCACGTAATATCACCCCTGCACTTCAGCTGTGTCAGCTAAACTGAAATTTATTTTATTTTTAACACATAAATCTACATGTCCCTGTCATAACCAATTATTGAAATTCTGTACATTTGCACAATAGACTGCATAGAAATTCTGACAAGTGTCATCTGTGTGCAGTACTGTACATTTTGCAGCATTTTTATTTTTATATAAAATCTAGCAACAACACTGACTTGAGCTATAGTATGTCTTTTTTTATTTATTTTGCCCTGAAACCCTAGTAATAACCTTGACTTGAGTTAAAGTATGCATTTCTTCTTTACTTTGCCCTGAAGTCTGTATATCATTTATGCTGGTGTTTTCTTTATACAACTAATCAAAATCTTCATTATGATTCCTCTTACCCCCTCAGTGCAATATTTGTACTGGCTTCTGAAAACAATAAACAATAATTTATTACATTCTGAAGATCTGTATTTGAAATAATGTATTGTCTGGAAATTTGCATGTTGCATACACTGGCTGTGATTACGTATGTAGCTGCAATACTGTGACTTAACTCTGTACCTTGAATTACATGTAAACTAGAAATGATTACATTCTGAACATCTGTATTTCATATAACACGAACTTGAGACATTACAAATGTTTGCTTTGTGTCTTACCTGGAAATCTGTATGTTACATACACAAACTGTGTTTACATCTGTGTGTGTGCAACATTGTGACTTAACTCTTTATCTTGAATTATATGTGCTGTAGCATTTACATGGAGTTCTGGAGACTTTCAACAAGAATTTATGTTATTTAAGATTGAAACCATACTGAAAGAAGCTGATTCATTCTAAGAATCTATTGCAGTCTGCTTCTGAGATTTAACCCTTTTGTGTCTAGAAAGATTCTACATTCCTGACCTAATAACCTTGAAATTTAAATTAAAATTTCTGTAACACAGTTTTTTAGACTGTTTTAACCAATTTTTAACTTTAAACCACACATTTACTGTTGTCTTTACTGTAATAGTACTGCTTGCCATATTTATACAATTTACATTTATGGATGTATTTAAACCTTTCTGAGATTTACTGAGAGATTTAGCTAGAAAATGCATTGCAACTCACATAAGGAAGTTGAAGTTACTTTAGGAAAATATTCAGGCTATCTCACAGCTTTTTAAAACTTTTTATTATTTCTTGGCTGTGTGACATCACATTGGAAACTTGAGTGTCTCTTGTCTGGTTTGGAGATGGTGAAGTATGTTGCTGTTCACTGGATATTGTCTTTTACACTGGTATCTTGGAGAGTCTGAAGTTTTTTGAGACTTTACGTTCTGAAGGAACACTGCTGACATTTTTAGATTTTCTAAAGTACTGCTGCTCTGGGGTCTATATTAGTTTGCCGAAAACACTTTCCAGTGAACATGCATTCAGTGACAGTCATTCAGCTAAAATCACTTCAGTGATTCACTGAATACTCGCAGGACAAAGAAATACTTGCCTTGCAACACAATGGACCCACATCTATCTAACCCAAACCCACCCAAGTGGGGACTTTGCCACCCACACCCCCAATGATATATACCAACTCTGAGATCACACTACAGTAAAGAGAAGGGCAAAGTTGTATACTTGGCCAACTATGTCTTTGCCCTGAGAATATTTAACGAATTGCAGAAGTGATTTTAGCTGAATGACAGTCGATGAATGCATGTTTGCTGGAAAGTGTTTTTGGTGAACTAATATAGACCCTTGTTCTGTTTATGTTCTTTGAGGCTTTAACTGAAGTAGTGTTTTGAATAAACACTGGTGCTCTGGGGTTTTGAGACTTACTTTAACTGTTGTACCCATCAATGGTGGCTCACCAGTGAAAGAATTGATATAACTGTATAATATTGGAATGAGCTATAACAACTGGAAGAAACTGAAATGAGACTGGAATGAATATCTTTATTTGTTAATTACCCAGAACTGTGCTGAACTGGGGACCCGTCTCTGTTTTATGGGCCAAATCTTCTTGTACTTTTCAGAATAAAGTCTGCACATGCAGTAGTTTGGTTAAAATGCTTTATTATTTACAGTGAAGGTAGGTGTCAACAATATCCAAATACTGTTTCCAATAACAGTGCTGATAAATTGAAACAGTCCTCTGCATATCTTCTGAAGACTGTACAGCCATGACTTTCTGCATATCAGTCCAAAACAAACTAATTTAATTAACTATATCTGACATATTTCCTAATAATATTAAAATCATATAACGTTCTACATGTCTCTTTAGCCTTGGTTTCCAAGCCTTGTAGCATACAAAAAAGAAGGGTTTGTACTGAGCTGTATAGCACATTCTGTTCTAATAAGTATTCATGAGTGAAAGTTATTTTTACTGAAACTGTATGCAAACTGTGAAGCCTCCTTTAATGTGGCTGCATTTCTAGATTTATGCAAAGAGAATACTGTATTTTGCACATTTAAATTACATCTGATCTAACAGTAATGCAATAATAGGCATGGTAGCAACAGTACAAATGTGGACGCATGCAAGCATCAGGTAGTAATAATAATAATAACAATATGAACCCAAATAAGAAGGTAAAATGAAGATAGGCTCAAGACTGGGAAAAAGCATATGACAAGGCACTTTATTTTTACACAGTTTATTCCATTTATATGCTGAATATATATTGTGGAATACAGTGAATTAGATGAATCAAATGATGGAATCAAAATTGCTGGAAGAAATATTAAAAACATCTGATACACAGATGATACCACACTAAAGGTTGAATGGGATGATGAGCTGAAAACCCTGTTTATGTAATTAAAAGTATAATCCAGAAAAGCTGACTTGTTGCTCGCTTGCTCAACATAAAAAAAAACATATATATATGTATATATATATATATATATATATATATATATATATATATATATATATATATATATATATATATATATATATATATATATACATATATATATATATATATATATGGTTTACTATTGTTTGCTCAAACAGAAAAACATTTTCCATTCAAATAAACGAATGGTAATACCGAAAGTATAAAAAAAAAACTAACATTCACAATGTCGAACCAAATGCTCGACGCATTTGACTCGACATTGTTGTCAAAACCAACACATTATAGCCATATAGGAGCTGATGTAAATCAAACTCCTATACAGCTATCATGATTTTGCAGGGGGGAAAGCCCCCCTGCACCCCCCAGCCCCCGACTTATATATTCTAACTCAGAGATCGCACTACAGTGGGGATGTGAATGAATTTCCACTCCCCACTGTACCGCAATCTCCATGCAGATAGTTGATTTACACTTATGTGAATGCAGTTGTGCATTCCCATAAGTGGAGTCGACTATCTGGTGCAAAACTGTTTGTGCATTTGACATTCTGTTTTTCGGCACATTGTAGCAGATAGAATGTTGGTCGCACAAACAATAGTAAACCTAAATATATATATATAGATATATATATATATATATATATATATATATATATATATATATATATATGTGTGTGTGTGTGTGTGTGTGTATATATATATATATATATATATATATATATGTATATATATACATATATATATATATATATATATATATATATATATATGGGTCTATATCAGAAGACTAAAGAGAAGTTTAATTGAACACCTCTTCGGTAACACATAAAGAGTGAACGCACTAAAGTGTGAATGCTCAGAACACCAATTTCTTTCCCTGGGAAAGAAATCAGTAGCACAAACACACAAACACACACACTTTCAAACATAACAGTGTGCCCTCCCCACCACCCCCAGCTAAATATACCAACTCCGAGATTGCACTACAGTGGGGAAAGGGGCAAACACATGGGGATGGCCAAGCGATTTCTTTCCCAGGGAAAGAAATTGCTGTTTTGAGCATTCCTGCTTTAGTGCGTTCGCTCTTCGTGTCGCCGAAGAGGTGTTCGATTAAATGCCTCTTCGGTCTTCTGATATAGACCCATATATATATATATATATATATATATATATATATATATATATATATATATATATATATTCTAGTCCTATCAATTCTTTGCAAACAGATGCGGAAGAAGTGGAGGCTGTGAAAGATTTTATTTTTCTAGGCTCAAAGATCTATGCAGATGGTAACAGCATCTATGAATCTAAGACATTTGATTTTGGGAAGGCATGCTATAGCAAAATGAGCTATGATTTTAAAGAGCAAAGACATCAGATTGTAAATGAAGGCCTAATCTATAGTTTTCCCAGTAGCAGCCTATGTGTGGCTGTGAAAGTTGAACTATAAGTAAGGCTGTTTGCTGGAAATTTCATGTTTTTGAACTGGGGTGCCAGAATAAACTTTTCCTAATTCTATGGACTGCAAGAAGAACAATATCAGTCAATAGTTTTAGAAATAAATCAAAACTGTTCACTGGAAAAACTAATAGTAAAACTACAACTTTGAAAACATAATGTAAAGACTGGCTTTACTAAAAAGGTACTGACACTGGAAAAGCATTACTGAAGAAATGAATAAGAAACTGCAAGAACTTGAAAAAGTAGCTTTTAACAGAGAGGATTAGTATGTTAAACTCTTTGAAGTCACAGAGTGTCAGATTTAACTAAGCAATAACAACATGTAGATATCTTTAGTTAGAAATCTTTATTTGTTCCAACAGTTATGAATACATGAGCAATAATTTCTTCTTTGCATGAATATTACCAAAACTGTATGAGGTATATCTGATTAATTGCTGCTGTGCTGTATTACATCAAACAAAATTGCCTCTGATAAATGACATTTATGATGCACACTTTCTAGCATTATGAGTAATGTTTAGAAATATTTGAAAAAGCGTGCAGAATTTTCATGCTTTTGCTAGAATATCAAAAGTGCAGAAAGTAAAGGAAAACTTTTAGTGAGGTTAACAACTTTGCTGCTATACTATGAATATGTTGTGCAAGACTGCAGAGATCTAATAATGTGTCCAGATATACTTGTTATAAGATGTAGCAAATAATTGTAATAAAAATAGATAAAATGTGCATTACCTCTTTCAAGTTTATCATCGCAACCACTGTAAAGGCTGACATCTCGCTCAACAAGACTGGTGTTTTACACTGTTTAGCGTTTGGCATGTATTATGAACATGATTTATGCATAATCCTTCAGGATACTGCAGGCACATTTTTATTAATGCCTTCTGGCATCAAGGGCTTTAATTAATTATTGCTGCTTAGGGCTCAAAAAGATAAAGAGTGACTTTTTAAAATCACTTTTTATTTTTTAATAACTGTAATCTTCAAGCCAATGCACCTAATGTTTGCATATGTCTAAAACATGCAGTGAACACCACCATACTAAAACATTTAAAACTTTGTTTTAAAGACTTATTTCTTTCAGTTAAACTGTACCCTTAGCAACATAGTTGTAACATGAAAACATGAAAAGATTAAACATCAGATGTAATCGTAAGAATACTTCATTAACTGAAGGGAAGGGGAGTAAGAAAGAGAGCCAGCAATTTACACCGTTCAGATATCTGATATTTACTATGTCAGTTAAACCTAACAGACTTCAATAACTGACCAGTATTACTTAGAGTACCATGCTTTGGTCGTGTGTAACATAACTGAATGGTTAAACTGCATATCCGCATTCACAATTTTAGAAGTTTATAATAGGATAATAGTGTTACTCTCCACCTGATATGACTGAATAACTAGGACAAACCAATCAGACATGGATAAGAAGTTACCTATTTCAAGTTACTACTGGTGGACTTCCTGACAGCTGCAAGTAGGAGTATAGTAGCTAGCGGTGACTTTTTGGGATGCAAGTTGGAAAAGGGTACATTGAAGACAATAAAAGTTTTAGAAATTCTAACACTGTCCATCCAAATTGATTGAATAAAATACTCCAATTGTTGGCCAAAAAGATCTTAAAACTGAACTGTCACAAAAAGCATGCACGCATGAGGCCTTTTTTTTCTAGGTGTTTACATCACTATCATTAAGATAAACCCTCAAAGGACATTATAGAGTACTAATAAAGTGTTAAAAAAAACACTTTGTGGAAGAGCTTCCTTGAGGACTACTGCCAAGAGAAGAAATCGAGCATTATGTGGGACCCATGATTACTGCTTGGTTTGCTTCACACAGTGAGATCCCTAGTTCCCTGTAGTAGTTACATATGCTTCAGTACATTATTTGCCTTTGTTGCTGGTGGTAGATCACTGGAAGTATTAGCACAAACCTTTGCGTAGTTCAATATGGTTTCCTATAAAACTCAGTGCAACAGCTCTCATCCTCTCTTTTTTACTACTTTGGCTTACTTTCTTTTTGAACATATTTAACCCCATAATGACCAATATTTACCTGATGCAACATTTTATCTTCAGATTCTATTTTTTTTAATTTCAGATGTATTAAAGATATATATTAAACAACTTTTTCTGCATTTTATTAGTGTTAGTGATATTATAGTTCCTATTTGAATACATCACGGCTTTGTTGGATAATTCTGAAACTGAGACATGTTTGATCTCAGTCAGAGTTCCTTAATGTAAATATTCACTCAGGTTAAGAATACCATGAATCAAATATTTGTCCTGTAGTGGCTGTACAAATCCTCAATAAATTACTAAACTGCTTCCATCCTGGTAAATCTACATAGAATGTTTTAAAAACACATTATATATGTGATTATAATCATCTGATATGTACATTGTAGTTCCCTTAGTTAGGTTTACTTCCTGTTTTTTTTTTTTTTTTTTTTTTGCTAAAATCTAGGAAATCCATAAAGTAGAATGTTCATTTTATCCATGCCATGTCCGGTATTTTTCAATTTTTTTCTCTACAAATTTAATTACTAAGATTTGCATTTTCAAGAGCCAGTATAGCCTTTTCTTTATTTTTTCTAGACCAGTCAATGCACTGTTAACAGGGTCTATATTAAAAGTCATGGCTTTTTCCATACCAAAAAGACAGAAATGTTAACTGTGTTATAAAGTTTCCTTGTTACAGCTGAAATAAGTTTTCATTAACAAATCTTTCAGAATAAATGAAATATGACAATGTGTTCTACTTTTGAGTACTCAGTTAAAACTAAGTGAGATGATTTTTATTTCATTTATGAATATTTGTATGTGTCTGTTTATTGACCCGATTGCTTACCTAGGTTTGCTAGAAGTATCACTATTGCCAAGAAACTATTAGAATCAAGATTTTATTACCAAAAATAATAGTATAGCAATTATAGTGGAGTTGATGATGAGTACTCACTGTACAAAGGTTTGTGGTGAGCTGGATTTAGTATAACAAATAGACGGTCGGTGTTTTGTTAATGTGTTGTCATTAGTTTTTGAATGACAGATGTATCCAAACATTTGCATCAGTGAAGGCCAACATAATTTTTAAGATGTGCTATTTGAAAAACACTCTGAATACTTATGAAACTGCTATAGCTGGAGATCACTTTAAGTTTGCATTGCATCATCTTAGACATAGCATAAACCAATTGCAGTTACTTATGTTCTTGTGAAACCCTTTCATTTATACTCCCAGTTTTTGGATGGTACGTGATTGACAACATATATTTACAATTCATTCAAGAATGAAGGGAAAAGTGAGCTGAAGTTGAGAGTTATCCTGCATCTCAGATCAGGAAGGAGAAAACATTTATGTCAGTGTCAGGTACAGACTGATTCTAGGTTTCAAACATAAACACATTCTGGTAAGTCAGGCAGAACAATCTGGCTGTATCAGGTAGTGTCAGGCATAGATGGTCAGGTCCTGTCAGGCATAGGTCAGTTCTTGTGGTGTGAAGCATAGACTGACTCTAATGGTCCCAGGCACAGAATGATTCTTTTTTTAATGTCAAGTATTTTGCAATTAATGCAGCCTATATATACTGGCTTACTGCTTCCTCACACTGGCTAAACATTATCCTCTCCCATACTGCCTTTTTTAGACAATGTGAAATAGACAAACCTACTGACATAGCACAATCAACTCAACTGCACTTCAAGATATTACTGCTCAATGCCAGGAGCCTAAATGAAAAGCTATACCCCCTCAAAGCCCTTCTCACAATGGAGAATATAGACATCTGTGCAGTGAATGATACATGTTTTATAGGCAAAGAAAGTACCCCAGGAGTGCAAGGTTTCAGTGCCTTCCACACTTTTAGACCAGTAGATGCAAAGACAAGGGCTAAAGGTGGAGATGTTTTGATATGCATCAATAACAAATATTCCTCTAGTGTGGTCAAACAGGCTGACATGCTGGAGTTTCTCCACATGCAGGTCACTATAGATAAAATCCCATGCCATATCCTAGCAAGCTATAGGTCACCATCTATATCCCACAAAACTCATCATGCATGCTTAGACCTACTGGAGACACTCAACATCCAACCTAATACTTTACTCATGGGCAACTTTAATTACCCCTTTATAGACTGAGAATGCTATGACCAGAAATTTTCAGGCACAGAAATTCCTGGACTTTGTAAACACAAACACCCTTGACCGGTTAGTGCATATGCCCACTAGACATTCCAAAATACTGGACCTTGTACTCACAAATAAGAACACAGCACCCCTCTCCAATTGTCACATCCTTCCTCGTAAGGTTTGACCATAAAGCTGACTCCTCCAAACTCAAAATCAACTCAGTAACTCCAGTAAACTCAGTAGCAGCTAGGAACTATTCCAAAGCAAACTACCTTTTATTAAGTGATAGTATGTCCAAATTCATTGCCCCTCCAAACTGAAGAACACAGCAGCCTACCCAGAATTGTATACAGAAAGTCTGTACAACCATGTCAATGGCTGCAGACAGGCGGCTGTACCTACAAGACGTAAGTTCCAAACTAACTCTAAAAACAAACCACCCTGATGGCATCCCAAATTAAGCACTTTGCACAACAAAAGAAGTATAATAATTGTATTTCTCTCTGATCATAACCTAAGTTGTCACGTGTTCTCAACATGGTTGTCAAGAGACACCTCTTAAAATCTATGCCTCAAACACATAACAGACTAGTAATGGCCAGAAGCCTGATGGTAATCCACTGTCATAGATGAAAAAATGTTGTAACTTAATCCTTTAAAGACGATACTGTAAAAGTAACACATTGAAAATATAAGATCATGTGAAAAAAGACTAATATAATGAATGCACAATTATTCTAGTGTTCGAGAAATCAGTCAATTTACCAGATATGCAAAAAGCAATGTTTTTCCTTGTCTTTGGGGCCTCTGCTTTGTTACTTGTAGCTAATGACAAAACTGAGAAACTAGGGTTAAAAATAAAAGCTAGTACTAGATTGCCATCAAGTGGCCAAAGTGTAGTATTAAATGGTATGCATTACTTGCTAAGATTCTACAATGGGGTAAGAAATCTGCCAAGGACTTTCTGCAGTTTGGTCAACAGGAAGATGTATCATTTAAAAGGCAAAGAAGAAATGTGTTTGCTTTGATGCTTTGTAATGGTCTGCATATGTTATTCTTTTGCACAAGATCAACAGGTCTCTTCCATTGGATCTACAAATAGTTGCTCTCATTTCGACTATGACGTAACAATTTATGTACAGGCTGCAGTGTCTAAATGTCACACTTTAATGAATAATAACAAAGTCGATTTAATACTAAATGTTTAATTCAGTCATTTAGCATTACCTAGTCTGAAGACTAAAAGTCATCAAGGTCGACAGATGTTTAAAAAAAACACTGAGCATTTAAATGTTAAAATAACATTATTCATAGCTGCTACTATTAACATGATGAAGCATCTCCCTAATGTATCCTTGCAGCAGTACACCATCACATAGGAACTAGAGCAATAAATGGTTACAGAGTATTACAATCAGGTTTGGTATTTTATGAATAATTTATTTTAGATTGTTTGGAAATGCTGAAAGAAGGAGCTTGACTGTATTAGTTAAAACTTATTTCATCTGCTGTTTATTTATTCAGAAAAAGAGCAAACTCTAGATTTGTGGGTGCTTGCATTACCATAACTGAATAATAAGCCCACCCACAACTTTCAAAAGGCTTTAAGATCACAGAAGATGAGTAAGCATGTGCGTTTGTGTTTGTGTGTGTGATTACTCCTGCATAACCATGGAAACATTATTCATATCCATGTAGTCTAATTGCCTACCTTAGAAGTGCATTGCAGTAATTTCAGAAAAGTATTTTTTTTTCCCAAGGACTAATCTGGTTCTGCTATCAATACATGGGCATGTACTTTCAGTAGCTCAGCAGGGAGCACGATTACCTTTGATGTTGGAAGATCAGCAGGCTGTGAGTTATAATCCCACCCCATGTCCTTGGATTCATTGTTCAGCACTGATACTGCAGTCTAGCATATGGGGAGGGGGCTACACTCCTGAGAGTGCCATCCTAAGGAAGAGATGTTAAAGTGAGGGTCCCAGCTGCCTGAGCTGATGGTAGCTTAAATGGATGCAAACATTTCATAGAACCTATCAAAAAGAGTAGATGAATGTCCCCTGTAACCAGAACAAATATTCACTAGTAAGGGTAAATACAACCTTGGTTCTCCCCTGAAAAGCAGAAGTTGGACTAGTGGAACTAAATTGTTATGTTTCTTTTAAACTCTGTGAGAAAAAAAGGGAAGAGTCAAGTCACCAAGATAAGTTGTGAGATGCTGCCTGACTTTTCTCACTGACAAGACAATAAGGGAGGGGAGCACTCATGGTGGTATAAAGTCTCAGCATAGCTAATGTTTTTTTTCCCTTTTTTAATTTTTCCGAGTCTTTTAGGTTTCTACTACCATTATAGGAATGGACCCCATTCCTAAGTCAAAGTATGATTAAAGTTCATGAAATTAGTATTGTTTCAATCTTTGATGTCAGCCAAAAGTGCTCTTCGCAGCACCTGCAATGCGCCCAGTATTGACTCATTCTGCACATGTTACATGTATCAGTAACATAGCTAAGTAGGATTGTAAATTCTTTTTTATAAGACCCATTCTCATACTACTACTGGAACTGTCTGGGTATCTTTCTTCCACACTGCCCTCATTTCTGAATGCAAATCCTGGTATTTTATGACTTTATGTCTCTCTCTACATAGCCACTGTAGTCAGTGGGTGTAGCAGATTCAAGGAGCAATACTGCTTTTGTCTTCTTTTCATGAACCACTATATCCAGTTTTCTGGCATTTATCTTTTGAACTGTTGGTAATGGGTGATTCCATATGATGTAGACTTCATCATTTTCTGTGATGCTTTGTGGCTCATGTTTCCAGCATTTTTCCAGGCACTTCAGTACCATAATGTTTTCACAATCCCCAGTGCAACAGTCTTGCCACATTATTACCTATCTACCGTAGTCACCACTTTCTCTCACTTGCTGAACTGGGCTGGCTTGAACTCCCTCACCTCCTTCAATGGTATCAACTCTCACTCACCCACAAACTAGTAAACCATCCACTAAATGTCCCATCCCTCCAGAATCTACTCCAACCCTATCGCACCACCAGACCACTAAGATCCAGCAACAAAAACCACTTGCAGATCACTAAAGCCAATAACTCTGCTGGTGAAGCACTATTCTCTTGCACCATAGCCAAATTATGGAACTCCCTTCCACCCACAATTACCTCCGTAACATCATGCACTCACTTCAAAACTTTACTAAAAGCGCACCTAAAAACATGCTGGCTATGCCCTTGCAACTCCCACTCTAATATCATCCACCCCATCCAAACACTGCCTTTCTTTCCACTCCACTAACTACCTTGATTATAGCAAGCTCAGATACTCATAAGCCAGTACTTATTATACAGCAGGAACTTCTTCTTGTAACATTTGTTAATGTCTGTTATGTACTTCACAGATAAAGATTCTAGTTGTCTACTGATGTACTATGTTCTTCATCTGTAAATATGTTGTAAGCAATTGCTATGTAAATTGTTAATCGCTATGTAATCCAATGTAACTACTGTCTGTTTATTTTAACTGTGGAGCTTTTCTCCCCGGGCCTCTGCTGAAAATGGACCTACATCCAGTCGACACTCCCGGTCAACATACATAAATAAACAAATAAATAAATAAAATTATTATGACTTTCAGTATATAGTCCTTCTACCATTAGTGTATCACAAAGAGCAACAAGATTCATAGTTGATAGGTTCATAAGAGGATACTAGGTTAGTGGCCCTGGAGCCCCTACAAGCCTAGCCATGTTAATATTGAGTTGTCTCTATTGTTCCTGGTTAGATGGATGTAATTCATAGAGCAAGTCTATAATAAACACTGACTACCCCACCCATGAGGGACATGGGTGCCACCTCCAGGGTGAATATGTGGTCTCCCATCCATTTGTCCAGGCTGCTCTTGAATAGGGTCAGTGAGGAGCTCTGCTTCATGTCAATTAGAAGTTGTGTGACTGTTTCCAATACTGTTTTACAGAACCTACATTTGTCTGTTTCTCCCACATTTTTAATGGACTTTGTAAACCAACATGTACATAGTCCACTACCTTCAGCCTTCAATATTAACCTTTCATCTTTTGGTTTATATTCACTTTTCTTTAACCATTCCTGTGTTCAATCCTGAGGTTGCCCCAAAAGTTTTCTGTACATGCAACTATATTTATGCATTTTCCACATTTCTTGCCTTTTCATCTGATCCTTCACCTTATACTTTTTCTTTTGTTTTTTGGCACATTCAAGTTGCTGCCTAATTTTTTTCTACTTCTGGTTTGCTTTCCGTTCCCTCTTGATGCTGATATGCGTCTGCTAAACGAAGCAAGGAAGTCATCTTAGACTTATTCTCCTCATGTTTTGAAACTTTCACTACATTTGGGTCTTGTGAGGTTAGCAGATATGTAAGCAATATGTAGGCTGCAGATCTATATATGTAATCAGTTTCGAGGAGGCCCACACCTCCTTCAGAATGGGGAATATATAGCCTTGGTATGCACTGATTTTTTATAAATCATTTGATAAGCATGAAGCATCCTTCTTGTTTTCTTGTCTAAGCAATCCAATATCTTTTGAGGCCAGTCAGTCACTCCAAAACTGTAAGTTAGGACAGGAATAGCAAACTGGTTTATCTCCTGGACTTTGTTCCTAGATGTCAGCGCTGCTTTAAGTATTAATTTTAGTCTTCTAAAATATTTAGTACTAAGTTTTATTCACATTTGTTCATGTTTTATATTGATCCTTCATCAGTTCCCAAAGATTGACACACTCCCTGTTGCTCAAGTTGTTTTATATCACATTCCTGATTCCTGTGTTCTATCTGTGAGCCAATTTGCAACCCAACTAGTGATATAGGGGGTGATGC
The DNA here is from genome assembly GCF_019279795.1 of Protopterus annectens. Taxonomy (NCBI): domain Eukaryota; kingdom Metazoa; phylum Chordata; order Ceratodontiformes; family Protopteridae; genus Protopterus; species Protopterus annectens. The sequence continues at coordinate 1,682,757,415 of NC_056731.1, read as the reverse complement.
TTAGTTTGGTGAGTTTATCAATAATTCTCAAGTGAGGAATGGTATCAAAGGCCTTGGCCAGATCAAGGTAGGCTGTATGCACTACCTTACCTTCATCCACAGCCCTGGTGACTGACTCAAAGAAGTCAACCAGGTTGAGCAGGCATGATCTCCCTTTCACAAAGCCAAATTGTGTGGGGTCTAGAGTTTGGAGATTTCCTATATCTTTGTTAATCAGGTCCATGATGATGCACTCCATAGCTTTACATATCAGACTCATCAGGCTAATGGGGTGATAATTCCTAGGGTCTGTAGTCACTCCCCCATTATGGAGAGGGATGACTGTAGCAGTGCACCATTCAGTAGGGACAAAGCATGAAGTAAGGCTGTGACTGAACAGGGCACAGAGATGTGGTGCCAGTTCACTTTGTAGTTCATATAAAACTCAGCAAGGGAAATTATCGGGTCCCATGGAAGCTGTATTCTTGTTCGCCTTGGACAGCTTTAACCTGTGCTGCAGTAATGCTGGGTGCCTGGCATTCTTCTGGTATTGTGATTGGTCCTTTGGGGGGGGGGGTAAAGTTGGCACTGAATCTTATGTTGGCAATATCAGTCCCCATTTTTTTAAATCTCATCTAACTTCCTTCTTCCTTTTTCCTTCTTATGAATTTATGAAATCCACTACATAATTCTTTATATATAAGACATTCATTTATCCATTCATTAAACATCTTTAATATATATATATATATATATATATATATATATATATATATATATATATGTGTGTGTGTGTGTGTATATACATTTTTTGCCAAGCCAACCCCTTAAATTGTTATACATTTCATACCCTGTTCCATCTGGGCATGCAACTAAATCTATATTTACTTGCCCTAATACTTTATCTATCTCAATTAAAGAAAGCTCTTTTCCAGTTCTTTATTCTTTTTTTTTCTGTTAACTTTTCTACTGCCCATGTTTTGTCACTACCTTATTCTGTTTCTTTAAACATTTCTTGCATGTATTGCACTACACTATTTGCAATCTTTCCCTGAGTTCTTTCTCGTTCTCCTTTTCCGTTTTTATTTCTCTTATTACACTATCATCTTCCTTTACTAATTTGCTTATGTAACTCATTATTTCTTTTTTCCTTGTAAAAAATATATTTGCTTTTATAACAATTCCTGTATTTTTTCTTGATTTCTTTCATATCATTCTTTTTCATTGTCAAAATACTTAAGTTCTAAATCTTCCGATTCATCATTATACGTTCTTTTATATTTTTCTTTCTCTACTTTTCTCACATCGTATTGCCACTGTAAAAATACAATTTTTTTTATATTTTTCCTTAAATATTGTTCACCATTCAGATCATTTTTTTATAAAATGTTCTCATAGTAATGTGATCTTTCCATAATTATTTCTAATCTCTTTCCTTCTTTATTCCATGCTTTCTCATTTATCCTTTTTATTCCTTTGCCTATTTTTATATATTCCTTATTTTCTTTTATCTCTAGCCATATTGCAAGATGATCAGAAAATCTTGTTTCAACTATCTCCCCTTCTCCTAAAACTAAACCCTACAATACTATAAAATAATCTATTTAAGTTCTATACATACCCCTTTTGCAAGTTCATTAATTTTTGCTCCGAAGTTTTAACTTTCCACATCTTATAATTTCTCACATTTTTCTTATATCATTTCCTTTCTTTTTATGCTTGCTTTTAAATCACAGTTAAAGTCTGCTGTCCTTTAAATATTCATATTTATCACTACATAGTCTAAAATCTGATTAATTAAGCTTTCCCTTTCCTTACAGTTAGTAAAAGCATATAATGTCATAATTTTATATACTTGTTCTTTCTATTTGAAATCTACAATGGTTAATCTTCCCATTTTTGCTAAAGTTACATCTTATATCTTTACTGATTTTCTGCAGAATACTGATACTCCAGAACATTTCCAAATTCCAAATTATCTATCCTCCCTATAGCTTTTTTGTTTGTAATCTTTCTTTATTTGTTAAACATCTTAAATGTGCTAATATAATTGCGTGTACATCACACGTATTACACCACTGCAAAACTTCTATTCTTTCTTACTATATTCTTAATACTATTCACATTTACAGAAAGCACTCTAAAATTTTCATTCTCCCTTTTCCTTAGATTCGTGGTTTCATAAGTTCATAGCTAATTATTAGGCTGGCTTTTTTAACAGGCCGTTGTAAGCCTAACCAATTACCTTCCCAATGGTGAGAATCAAACATGGTATCTTCTGCTTGTGAGTCAGATATCTTAATCATTATACCAAGCAGAAGATACCATGTAGCTGCATGCATTCTTTTTTTTGTCTTGTTCTTACTAGTTGCATATAGTAGCATGTATGTTGATCATCTTATTCTAAAAGTTGTATGTATGTTGTTTATGTAATTCATATTTGGAGGGGCACTGAAACCGGAATCAAATTCCTTGTATGCGTGCATACTTGGCCAATAAATGCAAATTCTGATTTCCTTTCTTTTTCTTGTGTACTTATCCCTTTAAATTTTCTTTTCTGTCATTTACTCTTTTTACCAATAGACTTCTTTTTCCTTTAACTACCTCCCAGTCTATGCCTTCTTCATCACTTATTTCAGAACCTTATTCTATATCCTCTTATTATTATTTTTTTCTCATCTATATTTTCTTTTATTTCTACTGCTTCTAAAATGTCTTCTCTTTGTACATTTTCTTCACTTTCTTTTTCTGTTTCCTTACTGTTATTTTAAGTTTTGAAATCCATTTTAATACAAATGTTTGCATCATGTTCCATTTCCCCACAAATATAACATTTTCCTTTGTCACATTTCTTTTCCACAAAAAAAAAAACAAAGCATGTTTTGGGTTGTCCCGAATATTTTACAACATCTCTATTCCCCTCTACATTTATCATACTAGGAATATGTATATTTTTTTCTCTTTTCAATTTTAACACAATACTACAATGCCAGGCCCCAGTCCATAAACCCATTTTGTCATAAACTTTTGCAACATCCAGTACTTCTTTACATAAAGCTTTCAAATGTCCTTTCAAAGTCTATCTCTCTACCTCTGTTTGTAATTGAACATGAATCTTCTATTTTGTTTCCCTGTTAAATGCTTTTATTACATAAAAACTCCATGGTTTACAATCTTTCTTTTTTCATATTCTCCAAGAAAATTTTCCATCGAAAAATCAGTCTCAAATATGTCTCAAAATGTCTCTTTGTTAATAAGAATAAATGCTCTTACCTCATGTGCTTTTACACCCAAAGGAGCTATTACATTGTCCCACACTTCATACCTGTCTATTTCTTTGTCTTCTTTAGTTTGAATCCTTACTACATACTTCCATTTTTCATTTTCTTCTGTCTTCTTTTCTGCTATTCTGCTTTCTTTTACTTTTGCTGCATATGTCTTTTTTCCATCTCACCACTATTCTGCAGGATTGTCTCTGCATCCTCCATTTGTATGAGGAAACAACTCCTTCAGTTTTTGGCTCAGTCCACAACATCCACAACAATCCACAACATCATTTCTTTAAGCAAATCATCCCACAACCCCCCCCCCCCGACTGGAGGCTTGTAATTATATAATATATATCCATTATTTGCTGACTCATCTCCATCAAACAGATTTCTTTGAAACATTTCTTCAGAATCCTGCACATATTCTCCAGGCTTGATAATTGCTTTCTCCCTCATTTCTTTCACTACTCCATCATCTCCTTCTCTCTCCATTTGCCTCCATGTTTCTCCGGGCTGCTTCTGAGCCTGGAACAGAAACAGGAAGTGCTCCTCCAAAATGGTTTCCACTCACAAGAATAACAATCAGGGAAAGTTCCCCAGTGCTTTGCCAGTTTCCCTTAGTAGTATAGATATCACCTCATGTCTCCCTTGAAAAGGGGCCATAAACCAGGTGGAACTAACCTGGTCAGCAAGGAATAAATAAATAAAATAAATATTGTTAATGACATTGTACATACTATTGTGTACCAGTTGCATTTATTATTTCTACTTTTATGAATTACTATGTGTTAACCTTGCTAGACTTCTGATAAATAATGTGCCAGTATATAACCATTTGCAGAAGAAAGCCCTGCTTATTTATTTGGAAAACAAAAGACATAAAATTGTGCAATTCAAAAGATTTTTTTTTTATTTGCTCTCAGAAAACAGTGGCCTATCTCTATCTGTGCCTGTTCTCAGCTCACAAAAAGAAGGGCAAACAAATGGCATCACATGCAGCAAATGGACTTCAAAGCTGGACATATGAACTCAACATTCTCTCTCTCTGTCTCGCTCTCTGACTCTGTCTGAGAAATTAAAATGCAAAGAAAGTCCCGAAAATGTAATGTTCAGAAATCAGTTTTCTTTCTTTCCTAAAACATATTTTTGTCAAAGAGTAATAAGGCTGGGGGAAAACAGTATTCTCAAAGAGTTATATGTTGGCAGGTAGGTACAGCTCAAGTCAGTTCACAACAGAGAACAAAGATGTGCCAAATTGTCCCTGCTTTTAGTAAATATACTTGCACAGAAACTTGTAGAGAGAGCCAATTATTAAACATTTCTTCAGTCATTCATTCATTACTCAGCATTTTGAGCAGTTCATTCAGTCTGATCAGAGATGCTGAGCTAAGACACAGAACTGCACATCTACAGCTGAATTCTAAAAGAGCCTGTCTTAGTCACAAGACAGGACTGACATACAGTCTACACACCGGTGCAAAACTAAGAGCTTAGATATTCCATCTTGCTGATTGCAGGGTCCTGATCATCTGCTGAAGTGAGAATATCCATTGACAGTAAAAAAGATAGATGTTTGCCCAAGGAGGTACCACTGTGGACTTGCATATAATTATTTTCAGTATTCCGAATTCCTGAAAAACTGGATATAGCATTCAGAACTGCTTCTTTGCTGATCATAATGGACAAAGGACCCTAAAAACAGCTGTTTCCTAACCAGACATTTCTGGCTATTAGATAACTTTTTGGGAGGACTAACAAAAGGTCTCAGACCTTCACTTTTTGGTCTACACCTGAATAATTTAATTGACTTTTTCCTGCCTTGTTCATACTGTGCAGCATTTATAATTATTGTTCATTAAGTTATATTTAATTATTAATAATGCTTTAGTGTAATAAGCTGTATTTTATACAAAGTCAACCCTGTGTATTCAGGTTCCTATCAGATAACCGGACGCATTTTGTCGAATGTGTCTTGGTCGAACTTGAAATGTCGAAAAGGAAAAATGACGAAGCGGCATATAAGCAAATTTTTTCCCTGGGAAAGAAGTCGCTTGGCCGCTTCATCACTTTGCCATTTTCGGCACTGTAGTGCGATCTCAGAGTTGGTATATTTAAGTAGGGGGGCAAAGCCTCCTACTTTATGTAATGTTTTAATGTCTTTTTTTTTTTTTTTTTTTTTTTTGGGAACTGCAAATTGTTTTCCCCTGGGAAAAAAAAATCGCTGTTCTGGTTGTTCAATGTCTTGTGAATTCGAACTTTAGAGTTCGATATAACAACATTCGATCATTTGATCATTCGTTGTTATAATATAGACCCATGTATTTGGGGTCTACCTGATAACACCGACATGCCAAAACACCGACAACAAAATAACCGACATGAAAAATGCAAAAAAAAGAAAGTTCAAAAATACGAAACTTCACATGCCCGACAAACCAAAATCCCGACAATCAACAAAACAAATACCTTTCCCGAAAAACACACACACAAAGTACAGTTGTGTACTTACCATAAATGTAGATGTTCGAGTGTATTCACTGTTGCAGTCATTACAATTGGGTTATCCTGCTGGTAGGCTACCCGCAGTTGGCCTGAATTCCAAAGTCTAGGTCTGGCGTCGGTTGCTGTCGCCTCCTCCCTGATGTCAGTGCGCCAGGGGTATAAAAGATGCAGCTGACACCATTTTCTTCAGTTTTTCTTGCCCCAGATGTCAGGTGCCCCTAAAAGGGTAGGCAAAAATATGTCTATAAAGCATGCATGCCACAAGTAACAAGTTTCCTTCATCTACAAGCAAATACACCACATAGGTTGTAAAAAATAGTGAAGTACAGATATGGTTCAGCAAAGAAAAGGGGGGTAGTGGGTGGGTAACCAGGACTGCAACAGTGAATACACTCAAACATCTACATTTATGGTAGGTACACAATTGGACTATGTTCATCGTGTTTCACTGTTGCAGTCATTACAATTGGGTTGAATCCCAAAGCTAAGGTTGGGAGGCTGGCACTAAATAGAATTAGGAGCAGCTATAAGGCCCTGCAGGACTGCAGTGGCAAAGCCTGCCCTGGATTTGGAGTAGAGTGGTAAGTGATAGTGCTTTGTAAAAATGTGCACTGAACTCCAGGTTGCAGCCTCTAAAATGTCTTTGGTTGGCACTCCTCTGAGGAAGGCTGCTGAAGTGGCTGCTGCTCTGGTTGAATGTGGCCTAATGCCCTTAGGCACTGATTTGCCATGTTGAGAATAGCATAAATGAATGCAGTGACCTATCCACTTGGAAATAGTCTGCTTTGAGATAGCCTTTCCTTGTGATCTTGCAGCATATGCTACCAGTAATTGCTCAGTCTTTCTGAAAGCTTTGGTTCTGTCCAAGTAGAAGCGCAGCTGTCTGTGTATGTCCAAAGAATGCAGAAGTTTCTCACCCTTATTCTGTGGGTTTGGATAAAAGGTAGGCAAATGAATAGTTTGGTTGAGGGCCACACTGGCTACTGCCTTAGGCATAAATGTGGGGTTTGTCCTTAGAGAAACTCTATCTGGATGAAAAATGATAAAAGGTTCCACAGCCATGAGTGCCTGTAGCTCTGAGACTCGTCTTGCAGAGGTTATTGCTAGGAGCAGAGCTGTTTTCCATGATAAAAATTTTATGTCAGCTGTAGCGGCCGGCTCAAAAGGAGGCAGAGTGAGTTTTTCCAAGACATAATTGAGGTCCCATGCAGGTATTGGTGATCTCCTTGGAGGTCATAAGTTTTTGGCTCCTCTGAGGTACTGCCTTAATAAAGGATGAGAAAAAATAGGTGGTTCTGTATTGTAATGAGCTGAAATGGCAGAGGCATGAATCTTAATTGATGAAAAGGATAGGCCTTTGTCCAGCATCTCAGTTAAGTATTGTAAAATCTGAGGGATATTTGGAACAGTCATGTTAATTTCTTGTGCCTGGTTCCAAGCACAGAATCTCAGATTTTCTGGCACTGGGCCTCCTGGCTTCCAAAATAACATCCATCACCGCTTTAGAGAGAGGTGTGTTTTGAAAAGCTACATTATCTGCCATGCTGCCAGATTTAAGGTCCTGAGTTGGCTGTGTAGGATCTGATTGCTTTTTTGGGTCAGTAAGTGGGGAATTTGAGGTAATGCCCATGCTGGGCATTGAGTCAAGTTCCTGAGGATTGGGTACCAGTGCTGGCGGGCCAGTCTGGGGCAATCAATATAATTTTTGGCTTCTCTTGCCTGATCTTTAGGAGTACCTTGGGGAGGAGAGGCAGTGGGGGAAAGGCATATACTGTTAAGTTATTCAGGCTGAAAGATAGAGCATCCACTTTCCATGCTTGCTTGTGATAAATCCTTTTGCAGAATCTCTGTAGTTGGCAGTTGTGAGGGGAGGCAAATAGATCTATATCCGGGCATCCCCATTTCCTTGTTGTCATGCTGAAGACTTGTGGATCCAATTTCCACTTGTGGGGATCTATGAGGTTTCTGCTTAGTTTGTCTGCCAGAGTATTTATCCTTCCTGGCAGGAATTGTGCTTGCAGATGTACCTGATAAGTCAATGCTGTGTCCCACAAAGTCATGGCTAGTCTGCAAAGGGGGTAGGAATGTGTGCCTCCCTGCTTGTTTATGTACCACATAACTGTAGTATTGTCCGTCCTTATCAGTAGTTGTCCTGGATGAAGTAGGTCCTTGAAGGCTGTCAGGGCATTTTGAACAGCTAGCATCTCTTTTTGGTTGATATGTAGATGCATTTGGTTTGCAGACCATGAGCCCTGAATACATCTTCCTGCCATGTGGGCCCTCCAGGCATAATCCGATGCATCTGTTGTCAATGTCTGCCTGGCTGGGGGTATGGTGAATGGATGCCCCTTGTTGTGGTGACAGGCCTTTGTCCACCATCGAAACTCCTGTTGCAGGCAGGGAATGAGTGTAATTATTGTTTCCAGGCTGTGGCAATGTTAAGTCCAAACACTTTTTAGATACCATTGTAATTTCCTCATATGCAGTCTTGCATATGGAATTAGCAGAATGCAGGATGCCATGAAGCCCAAAGCCTGCAGAATTTTTCTTGCAGTTAACAGGGTGTTTGTTGCCAACTTTTTGAAATAAGTAGTCAGTTGCCTTTGTTTGTCTGGCGTGAGATAAGCCATCTGGGCAGTTGTATTTAAGCTTGCACCCAGGAATATTATCTCTTGAGAGGGTGCAAGTTTTGATTTATTTTCGTTTACTGTGTACCCTAGGCATGTTAATAACCTTTTTATAAATGCTAGATGCTGTAGTAGTATGTCCTTGTTCTCTGCTTGAATAAGGCAGTCGTCCAAGTAAGGATATATTTGTATTCCTTTGTCTGCAAAAAGTAATTACTGGTGCCAGGCATTTTGTGAAGACCCTGGGTGCAGTAGATAAGCCAAAGGGCAGTGCAGAGAATTGGTAGCGCATTGAGCCAGCTATGAATCTGAGGTATCTTCTGCATGATTGTCTGATTGGAACATGCAGGTATGCCTCTTTTAGGTCTAAAGTTACAAGCCAAGCCTTCTTGCCCAGCATGGGCAGAAGCTGCTGCAGAGTCAACATTTTGAATTTTGGAATATCCAGGTATGTGTTTAGAATAGATAGGTCCAGTATTGGCCTCCATGCTTTGTCCTTTCTGGGCACCAAGAAAAGTCTTGAGTAAAATCCTTGTCCCTGCTCTTGCTGTGGTACTTGCTGAATGGCCCTCATGTCCATGATGGATGAAACTTGTTTTTGTGCCTCTGCCCATTGATTTTTTGGCAGGTCCGGCATACCGTTTGCTCTTGGCATGGTGTGAAAGTGGAACCTGTAACCTTGTGACACTATGTTCAAGACCCATTTGTCCTGGGTGATTTGGGGCCAGTTTTGAGAAAAAAGTGCTAGTTTTCTCCCTAAAGGAGCAGCCAGAAGATAAGTGCTTGGTGCTGGCAAGGGGAAGTCATTGGGACTGCTTTCTGTATGGCTGTGATTTGTCTTCTCCACTTTTGGAGGTAGAAGCACCCCATTGTTTAGGCCTGTATGAGCCTTGGGGATGAGATCTGCTTCTAGGGCATCTGTATCTGCCTCTTTGTGGCCTGTCTGGCACTGGAAAGGACCAATTCTTTGTAGGCCAGTGTCTGCTAAATCTTGGAGGCTGTACCTGTAAGAAATCCTTGACTGTTTGCATAGATTTGGCTTTGTCCTCCATTTTCTTGAACACCTCTTCTGCTTTAACACCAAACAAGGTATCATGCTTTAATGGAGCATCTAATAATTTTGCTTTAACACGATCAGGCAGATTCTGTTCCTTTAACCAAGCATGCCTCCTAATGACAGAACCCATAACAGCGGCTCTGCAGGAGGCCTCCAAAGAATCAAAACCACAATGTAAGGTATGCTTTCCAACTTGTTCAGCTGCATGCAATAAATCCTGCATTTCTTTATTTTCTGCACATTCATAATTTGTCAACGTTTTCTGTTTAAGCAGTGACATAATGTATTGCTGATATTTAAGCATGTGAAACTGACAATTTAAAGCCCTTATAGCCGAGGTAGCAGAAGTGCAAATCTTTTTTCCCCATCTGTCCAGTGCCCTGGAATCTCTGTCAGAGGGGGTAGGGTTTTTTGCAGTGGAAGCCTTGACCCCCTTGGCACCCTGAGTGATAGTTTCTGGGTTAGCAGCAGGGGTTTTAAAAAGAAATTTGTGGGAGTCTGGGACCCTGTAGTATCTGTCTGACTTGACAGAGGCTGGAGGTAAGGAGTCAGGAGTCAGACTGGACTCTGAAAATACATCATCTACAATGTCTAGCACAAGTGGAATAGCCAGGGCCCTGTGCTGAGGCAGTAAAAGAAAGTCTCTGAGCCTTTTCTTAGATTCTAAATAATCTTGGCTCTCCCAGTGGAAATGCTCCCTCATGGTATGCAGTGTTTCCCCAAAAGAATAATCCTCAGGAGGAGAAGCTTAGGGGATAGATTCTTCAGCATCAGAATCCTCATAAGGAGGAACAGAGTATTCCTGATCAGAAGAGGAATCTGATGAAATGGAAACCTGATCTGAAGATTCATATTCTACCTCTTGCCTAGGCCTCCTGTCAGGAGGGGGATGAGAACCCCTGATCAAAGAAATTAGGTCTTCGGCCATTTTGAGCATCTGTTTTTTAGGCATAGAGGCCTGTCCATGGGGCTGTTGTACTTGTTTCTTTGTCTTTAAAGCTGCTTTAGTCTTTGCCTTTGTAGCTGAAGTAGTTTTAACATATAATTGTGAAGGTCTGAAAACGACCTCAGAAGCCGATGCCTGCTCAGCGGCTTCAGACCCATCTGAGGGAATGGTTTCCGAAGGTCCAATACCTTGAGTTTCTGTAGGCCTAGTTGTCTCCATGTGGGAGTCGGTATCAGCCTGCGGCTCTAAAGTAGCGGTCGTCAGGGGCTGCAAAAGCGCCTCACTGAGAACCGGCGAACCGGCGACTGGCCTAGAAGAAGCCTTGTCGTCAGTTTTGGACCTTGGATGCCTGTCCTCTTTTCCCTTGCGTTTTTTGTAAATTCCGGTAGTCAGCTGTTCTGACGGCATTATATAATTAAATCTTCTGTCAAAGTAATGAAATGCAAAATTGTACCGACGCTTAACAGTGTGTTGGTTAAATCTAGCACAAAACCGACAGCTAGCAACGTCGTGGTCAGGGCCTAGGCAAGGAATGCAGTAAGAATGAAAATCCTTATGAGGTATTTGCTTCCCACAAGAAATACAATTATTAACTTTTTCTGACATCAGTCTAGAGCAAGAAAAAAGTTTCCCCAATGGGGTACTTAGCTTTTAATGAAGACTTCGGATCTGAAATTTGAGCTTGAAAATCTCAGGAGTCGGCCGACCGGCACATGCGAACTGCTTTTGCTTCGGGCACCGCGTGGCAAGAAAGACTGAAGAAAATGGTGTTGACTGCATCTTTTATAGCCTTGGCGCACTGACATCAGGGAGGAGGCGACAGCAACCAACGCCAGACCTAGACTTTGGAATTCAGGCTGACTGCGGGTAGCCTGCCAGCAGGATAACCCAATTGTAATGACTGCAACAGTGAAACACGATGAACATCACAAGCACACCAAAAACCTTACAAACCTACACTAAACCTTACATACACAACTATCTATGCACTAACCTTAACCCAAACCCTAACCCTAAGGTCTGTCACTATCGCACACTTACCTTACCCGCACCCTAACCCTAACTCACTTAATCCGCCCCTAACCCTCAAGTCCATCACTATCACACACTTACCTTATCCACACCCTAACCCTAACTCACTTAACCCGCCCCAAACCTAAAATCCGTCACTATCGCACACTTACCTGACCCGCACCCTACCCTAATGTCCATCACTATCATGCACTTACCTTACCCACACCCTGACTCTAACGTCTGTCCCTATCGCACTCTTACCTTAATATGTCGGTGTTCTCAGTGTCGGAATTCTCAACTGTCGGTCTTCTCCGTTGTCAATCGTCTGGTGTCGGTGTTCTCGTTGTCGGCATTGTGGAATTTCGACATTTTCAGGTAGACCCGTATTCTAGCTGTTGTAATTCTTTCTTCAGTATCAATATAGAACAACAGATCTGGAAAAGGATAAATATGTGCTGAACTCAATGAATGTTTGTTCTCAGTCTTTACTGCAACTACCAAATGTATAGCTAATAATAGAAATATGATTTTCCTACCTAATTATTCTGAAATACCCAAAGATGTTAATAGCAGGGTGGCTATTCTATTTTGGGATTCTCTATTGTGTCATTACTCAGCTGAAAGAACCAAGCTGTTCTTATTGACCATAATGTGCTTCCTATTCACTTTAGACTCTCTTGAGAACAAATCTAGCCCTTACAAGGCTATTGAACCATGGGGATCATTAGAAGGCTAGCTTTACATGCCAATGGTAATTTTTTTTAACCCTTACATTTTGCTTATGCATAACCTAGCACTTACAGAACAAAAATATGTTGGGACATGACATGTTGTCCTTTTCCATAAGGGACATAAGTGCTAAGCCTGGGGTGAATTTATGGTTTCATATCCAGCTATTCAAATTTCATTTGAATAGATTGAGAAAAATGCTTTGGGTTATGCAGAGTGAAAAATGGTTTTACAATGACATAAATCTCTGTGATATATGGATCCTGTTTATATTGCAAAAGCGATTGTGATCCCTTGATTAGCTGTTTGTACCACCACCAGATTTGTGAATGAGTAAAAGGTCTAACATAATTGTGTCTGTTGAGGGTCTAGAAGCTAGTCAGAAGTCATCTCCAAGTAGACTGAATATCAAGAAGCAAAGCATTGGCATGGTCTGCATAGCCTTCATGACTTAGGTCCCTGATTTTTTTAATAAGAAGTGTTGTGGTCATACCAATAGTACCAAGTGTTTGGACAGATACACGCCAAAAGGGGCATTATATTCATTGTTGGGCTGATGGCTGACTGTAGTGGAACAATTACATTCCTGGATCTGTTTGCCATTCCTTTAGACATAAGCTATGCAATGAAAAATGACAGTCCACTGTTAATATAGGCTCCTAGATCTCTAACTATAGGATTAGCCTTCAGGGGTGTGTTGTTGGTGCAATATTTACAAGGATGGATGGTCCTTCTTGTCAACGTTTACCTTTACACATTTCTTGTCATTTAGTTTTATTCCATGGCTTTGACACCAACTATCTGCTTGGGAAAGGCCCACTTGGAGGATCTTGATGTCCTCTGGGGAGTTTATAATGGCACCAATTTTACAGTATCTGCAAACTTTGTCAGCCATAGATCATGAACATCGGATTTTTTATTTTCAAGCATTCTTATTAACATCCACAACTGACACTTAATTCAATATTTCCATCACATTTACATCTTATCGATCCTAAGCAGCCCTTGTGCATGGTTCTATAGACATATTCTTTGTCTAAAATATAATTTAGTATGACAATATCTTATTTTACTTACAAGGAGTAACATTTGATTGGAGCTCTGAGAAGTAAATGCCAAACAGGAGTGCCCAAGGACTGAACCTTGAGCTACACCACTAGTGACAGGTCTTTTGAAGGAGGTATGGCTGCTCATCCAAATTTTCTGGGTTATATTTTTGAGTTAAATAAGTGCTTACATTTATCCTAGAGAGTTACTGTTGATGCCTGAATCTGGGATAGTGTCAAATAGCTTTGGAAGGTTTAGCTATGTGGTGTGCACTGATTTGCCTTAATTTGTTGCTTTTGTAACTTTCCCAAAGAAGTCACCCAGGTTAAGTAGGCAGGATCTCTGAGTTTCCATGACAAATCCAAACTGGCTTGGGTCCAAAGTTTATAAGTTGCCTATATCCATAACGATCCTTTCCATAGCCTTACACATGAGACTGGACGGGCATGTGCGTTTATAAATCTCCGGGTCAGCTTATTCCTCACCATTGCACAAGCCTGTTTGGAGACTGATATTGAACAGTCTCTGCAGGGAATCTTACAAGTCATGTTTCTGTCTGACCATGGAAGTACTGTTTTTGGCCTTGGATAGTACCTTAAGGACTTTTTCTTGGAAGATTTGAGGGGGAGGTGTAGACGCAGGATGTGACCTGGGACTTTAGGAGTGGAGATAAAGTTTGAGATAAATTAGCCTCCCACTAGATGTCTTTAGCTTCTGAATCCAAGCATGTTATAAGCATGTTAAATCATTTATTATTAGCTCTATGCAGTGCTGTGTATTGTTTCTGAGGTTTCCAACTTAATTAAATAAATATCAGTTTTCAAGTAATTCTTGTACTCTGCTGTTATTTGGTTTGGCATCATCAGAAGATCTGACCACACATGTCTTGTAAGATTTAGAATATGCATTGTGTAGAACAGATACATAAAAAGACCCAGCAGGAACAATGCCAACTATCCTTTACAAGCCCTTTAATGAGCTGTAATGATCACCAGCTTGAATTTGCCATTCCTCACCCTGCAACCATTCCCCAGTCTACTTACTTAGAAATAAGTTTATTCCGTGTTTCTCAACTTTTTCTGATAACACTTTGTGTATAACATCATCAGAGGATTGGAGGAAATCAAGATATATGTCATTTTACCAAAGACTTAATTCCATCCCAATCACTAGGTCATTGAGAAGTATATAGATTGTCAGGGCGTACAAACAGATATTATGTGAACTGATTCTTCTCTGTTATTTGTAGTCTGTCCAAGGCGTCTTTTGAGTTTCCCAAAGCAGCTCAACAAATCAAATGTCCTAGAATGTTTAAGCTCTGTTCTATATCATTTTCCCATCTGACCCATAGCTTACCTCTTAAGCTATACTAGGACAAAGAATGACAATAACCTGCTTTTGTGCTGTTAGCTGACAGATATCATAGTTCTTGATATTGTCTATTCCCAGTGCCATCCTTAAACTCCATTTTCAAAGATTTCTTTGTAGAGGTAGAAGATGCATTGTAGTTGGAAAGTCTCATGGAGCTTGAAGATGTTGCATGCCTCCCTTGGACATTATATACTTTAAGGTCAATAGGATCATAGGAGATTACTAAGCTATTGACCTGGAGGTCATTTTAATCCTAGCCATTTCAACTAAACATAATACAGTAGAGGTACTAGTCAATACCCAAGACTGCATTTAGTGATGATTGCCTCTTCCAGGAGGGTTGTGGGTGCCATCCCCAGTAAGAATTTACAGTTCCCCATCCATTCATCCAGGTTTTTCTTGAACAGTGTCATAGAGGTGCTCTGTTTCACATGAATTGGTAGCCAGTTCCAAAGACATGCAGTCACTGGGAGATAAATCTGTCCCTCCAGCATGTCCGATTTAAGTTGCAGGCCATATTTAAGTCCCTGGAACAGGTAGCCCTAGGCCCATTTGATTTACAAATATGCAGTAAGTTCATTAGGTTTGGGTCTTGGGTTGCTCCTGTAGGCCAGGCATAAGTCCCCCCTAAGAAGTCTATATGATTCGGAGAATAGTGACATTGATTTTAGTCACTCCATGTAAGGCACATGCTTGAGGCCCTTGATCTTCTTTGTTAGAAACCTCTGAGGTCTCTCCAATTGTTGTAGGTGCATAGTACAGTACATAACAAATGTTGCATTCTACTCAATTATGGGCCGGATAAGTGCTGAATATAGGGGAGTTATAACTTCTTTTGCTATCAAGGCAATGCCTTATCAAGTGAGCTATGTGAAAAGCTTTCCTTACAATGGTAGACACATGGTGGTTGAAGTTAAGGTCATGGTCAACCTGTGATCCCAGGTCCCTTACCACTTAATGGGTACTTAGGGTATGATTATTGATTTGATAATGTGAAGGGACATTGTTTGTGCTGAAGGGAATGATGATGAATTTCTTTGCATTCAGTTTAAGATTGTGACTAATACACCAGTTGATGGTCTGTGTGAGACCATCCTGGAGTATACTGACATAATTTGGGGATTCAATGATTGCACCTAGTTTCCAGTCGTCTGCAAACTTGGTCAGCCGCAACCCTTTAGTTTTGACCTGAATGTCTGAGAAGTATATACCAAACAGTAGGGGGCCCAGCACAGATCCCTGTAGCACCCCACTAGTAACAGGTCCGCTGGTTGATGTGGAGTCATCCACTTTGACAGTGTGTGTGCAGTTTGTGAGCCAGTTGGCAACCTATCTTACAATGAAGGGGGTTACATTCAGTTTGCTAGGTTTATAGGTAATGCCTGCATGTGGGATTGTGTCAATAGCCTTTGCCAAGTTGAGGTATGCTGTATGCACAGATTTGCCCTCATCTCTGGCCTTGGTCACACTTTCAAAGAAATCCACCAGATTTAACAGGCAGGATCTAACCTTCACGGAGCCAGATTGGGTGGGATCCAGGTTTTGAGGTCACCTATGTCTTTATTTTTGAGGTCCGTAATGATATGTTTCTTGGCCTTACAGACAAGGCTGGTCAGACTTATGGATCTATAATTCCCCGGGTCTGTTGCTAGGCCACCTTTGTGGAAGGGAATAACTATAGCTGTTCTCCATTCTCCAGGAACAAAGCCTGTGGTTAGGCTATGATTGAAAAGAGTACTTAGTGGTGATGCTAGTTCATGTTTTAGCCTGTTTAGAAGATAGCCTGGGAGGTCAGCTGGTCCCATAAATGCTGTGTTCTTTGCCTTAGACAGGGATTTGAGCACCTGCTCTTCAGATACATAAGGTGGGAGTGGGGTAACTTTGGGGGAGGGTTTCCTTGTACGTTAGGAGGGGATAAGGGAGTGGAATTTTCACCAAACCTATCAACTACTAGGTTCTCTTTCTCTGTGTGGTCAGTGTGTAAGATACCATTGGCCATCAGTTCTGCACATACTAGGGTCCTACCCTTTAGGTTGCGTACATAGCTATAAAAGGTCTTATGGTTATCCTTGAGAGTACTTGATAGGTTTCTATCAAAGGAGCTCTTGGAGGATTTGACAAATTGCCTTATTTGCCTGTTAAGGCTGAGGAGGTTGCTTTAATTAAAATTAAAGTACGTTTGTGAATGCTAAAAAAGAAAATCAATGTGAATGCTGATGAATGATACTGTGAAAGTAAAAGTGGGATAAGGGTGGTTAAACAATGGAGATGCTGGTTGAAACAATAGTGGAGAAGAAGAAATTAATATTCCAGAGCAGAGCCGGATTCAGCATTAGGTGAGCAAAGCAGTTGCCTAGGGACCACTGGCTGGGAGGAGACCCTTGTTGGCTGGGAGGCAGCCTGCTGGCGGGAGGACTGTCACATTAAAGTATGTGTGTTTTTTTAAGGGTGTTCTCCTTTAAGAAGGCCTTCTGCATCAAGTCCCACACTACTGCTGCATTTGTGCATGTCATCATCACACAGACCTATTGTTTGCAGCTTCTCTTCCACATTTTGTGCACAAAATTTGAAAGAAGATGTTCCTGTACAGACCTGTTGTGTGCATGTGGAATTTGTGCTGCTTCCATGGATGGACAAGTAAGGGGCATGTGTGTGTGTGTGTGTGTGTGTGTGTGTGTGTGTGTGTGTGTGTGTGTGTGTGTGTGCGTGTGTGTGCGTGTGTGTGTGTGTGTGTGTGTGTGTGTGTGTGTGTGTGTGTGTGTGTGTGTGTCCCTCCACAATTTGCTTATTTTTGACAAGAATTAAGTATAAATGTGGCATGCCTATCAACAGACAGTATAGTTTGCCATGTTGGATTGCTAAATTGGAGTCTTTGCTGTCTTGCAGTTAGTCTAACTCTATCTCCTTCTTCTCCCATAGCATCATTTCTATTTCCATCTATCCATGGATCAGGGGGTTTAATCAGCGCTGCACCATACTGCATTTAAACCAGAGCTAGAGAAAGACTATGAAATAAACTTCAGCACATAAACACTTTCTATAGCTTGGTTTCTTCCAATATTTTATACCGCACTGATGTGGTTGGTATAGTTGTTGGTATATTCAGTCACACACACACACACACACACACACACACACACACACACACACACACACACACACACACACACACACCAAAATATCAAAGCAACTACACATTCACCAAGTATCTCCTTAACCCAATAGGAGCATATCATGCAAAGTCTACTTATCACTTTACAATATACCCCATGATTAACTATGCCACAACTTATAACATCAAAATCAAATTAATATATCACAACCCCCCCCCCCCCCAGTTAGAGATAGCAGGTGATTAGTAATTCTCTCAGGCACAAACCCTGTACCATAGTTACAGGAAGCAAAAACCTGAATCCTGTACTCCAACTACCAAGCTACTATCAGCTGATTTTTTCAAGGAATTGCATTCTGGGTGCATTTTTCAAGGAACTGAATTTCAGGTGCATTTTCAAGGAATTGAGTTTCAGGTACATTTTCAAGGAATTGTGAGCTTCAAGGGAAGAGAAGTTTACTGCTGGTCATGCTAAGTCTGTTTACAGTGTGCAACTACTTTGTTTAGCAAATGGTATTACTATTGTTCTACAAAGTTGAAAAGCACTGATGATACTGTGCTGTACTTTAAGGGCGGGTAGGGTGCTGCAATCCTGAGTATGTCCTCTTTTGGATGAGATGCCTTGTAGCTATGAACATGTTATCAGTTTGCCATCCAGCTTACTATTTTTTTTAATGTAACATAGGCAACTTATTCTTCAAGGGCAGCAGGCACTCAATTTGTAGATGAAACACTGAAATATAAAGTTGTTTACTAGCAGTAACCTCTTAGTTACAGATCTCTTTAAAGTGGAACTATTCCAATGACTTTTACTTCTGCAGAAATTGTGAACATTGACTGATAGTGGTAGATTGTAATGACAGAAGTTTGAGTGGCCTTTCATGGTTGAAATGTTCTGAACTGGCAGTATTGTCATTATTAGTTCATACATTTTGCTTCATTGTTTACTGGAAAAATGTTCAAAACTACAGATTTAAAACACACTCTAACAAGTGGTGCTGTATTATACAAGGAATATAATTTAATACAGTCAAGAAGGTGACTCAAAGAACACTTGTAAATATACATGGTCCTAAAAATATGTGCAAGGGTCTTGTGGTTTGAAAACAGCCGAAAGGTAAACTTAATCTGCCATTGGCTAGATGCATTTTATGAATGTGAGTTTCACTGCTGTTTCAATGAATGAGAGTTTCAAAGGCAGAGAATTTTTAATGCTAAGCCTGTTTTCATTATGAGACTGTATTGCTTTGTTTAGCAAATGTCTCTCAGTGTATGTGCTATAAAATTTGAAATAAATATTTTAAGTTGCAGTCAAATATCTGTAATCATTGTAGAAATAAAGCAAAAAAAAGTATGCACACTTAGAGGCTTGAGTGTTTATGGTAACTGGGGAGAAATAGTCAAGTAATGGGACACAGAAACAGCTGCAGGGGGGCTATGTATGGTGGTATGGTGGGCTGTGTATGGGTGGCCCTGATCAATTGCCTTCCCTAGGGCCCCTTTTGACCAGAAGCTGGTTGTGTTCCAGAGGATGGCCAGTGACTGCAGCATGAGTTGTACAATGTTAAAGAAGTGAATGAAGTAGACAACCACAAAGCAGAAAGAAGTAAAGTTGAGTCTTTGAGGCACATTTGGATTATTGTATAAAAACGTGTACTGCTTGAAATGCATGATACTAAGATTCATTGAAACCTGAAGTTTGTCATGATGCTTTTTCAGTAACAGGTTGCTGTAGTATGAAATAAATTGATAAACACAGGTGGTCAGGTGGAATATCTGCAACATAAGTTTATTGCAATGAAAGAAAAGTCTAAAAGAAGAATTTGAGACTGACTGGCTTTTTTGAAGGAGAAAAGAGATTGACTTTATTAGATTTTGGGAAAATAAAGATGATGCAGTCGAGAGATTTTATTAAATTGTCATTTATTTTTGCTCCACTTTTCCTCCACTGCCTATTAATCATAAGCGCCTTGGCCAACTGCCTCATTCATTCCCCCATCACAGAGGTTGAGGGTCAACCAGGAGATGCAATTATTACTTCAACCATCAGGGGTGTTCCAGGATTTTTCTTTTAAGTCCTACTCCCTGTGACTCACCCAGTGATGTTCCATAGATGGTGCAACCAATAACATCAGTATGTCACCTTCTTTACTTGTGGAGGATGTCCCTGTGTGATTTTTCCTCTGACCAAGGAAATCAACACACATATGTCATGGAGTACATGCATTCCATCCCTCTAAAGATGGGCATGTCATTCTTCCCGCCTCTACCATCAAGCACCTATGCCACTAGTTGAACTTAGGCTGCCTGGGTCATAGTCATGGCATTATCCCTCTACACCAGTGGCTTGGGTGATTTTGGTACAAATTGCATCTACATACACTTGCCTTTGGTGCAGATGGCTGTGGGTTCTAGTCCCATACCAGGTAGCTTGATTACTGACACTGCAGTGCATCATAAAAAGGGTAATACATGCACTCCTGACTATGTCACGCTTCCGATGAGATGTTAAACTGAAGCCCCATCTGCTTGAGCTGGTGGTAACTCAGGTGAATGAAAAAAAGATTTCAAGGAAAGAATAGGGGAACTTCCTCTATGTCCTGGACAAATTTCACCTAATAATGTAAATACCACCCTGGGTCTCTCATGAAAAAAGGCTACTTGCCCAGTGGGAATTACGCAGTCAACAAAGAATAATTAAAATAAAAAACATATGAGAAGGAACAAGTATTGTGGAAGATGTGGCAACCAGGAAAGAGTCTCTTGTAACTGGAAAGACGCTGACTGGGAATCATGGTAATTTAAATATAATGCTTTAAAGGAGGCTGCAGTTTATGGATGCTACTAAAAAGTGTAAGAGATATAATTTAAAATATGTTTTTATTTTCTTGGCTATGTTAAAAGTTTATTTGCCAAAAAGTGGTGAGATTTCTGTGTGAACTAAAGATTCAAAGACATGACTTGCCCTGCAGTCATCTCAAGAGACAGTAAAGACTGATTATATGAGACTGATAAATCTTGGTGCGTCTTCCAGCTTGGTGGACATTAAGGATGAGTGGGAGTACGCAGTAAAAAAAAGTAATTAAATGTAGATGGTTCAGCAGAATTATTGGAAATAAAGGGCACATTAATTTGAAGTGTGACCCCACAGAACTGTTAGTTGTTATATATTCAATGCTATGGGGGCAGTCTATTCAGGATGACATTTCATTTTTTCTGTATAAACAGAGAAACAGCATAACTGATATTTCCAATTAGGAAGGGTAATTTCTGAATTATTTTAATTTGTGGCTACTGATGATCCATAAAGCTAAGTGGCACAGAATCTTAGGTGCATTTGAAGTTTGTTTGGTTATTTTCTAAGTGTTGGATACAGTTCCTTGGTCCCTGGTGATTTATGAACCAAATCTTTACCTATTAGCGGCATCAGGGAATACTTCTGAGATATTTTTCAGTTCTTAAAGTTGGTCTGCTAGTAGGTATTTCATGATACTTGATATAATGTTTTTATTTTTTATTTGTAAGTTTAATTTTATATACACATATTTTGTCTATTTATTGTGACATTTAACAAGTGTGCAACATGTTAAGATTTTAATAGAGTTGTTAATAATGATAGGGTTAACATTATGAAAAAGGAAGAAACTGTATTAAGATGTTGCTATTTAAACATTAGAAAGAGACAGCGTAATTATATCATGGTTAATATTTCAAAGAGAAAGGAAGCAGTAATTGCATTGCAACTATTAAGCATTATATATTGTTGTGTGTTATTATAGAGGGTTATAAGTGCATCACTGATTATAACCTGATTATTAGTTAGTATTATTTTCAAATTTCAAATATTAGACCTCTTGTGTTTGTTTCATAATAGTCCACATTATTAATATAATATCCACTTGTGAAAATAGTGAATGTTTAAACAGGTATATTTTAAATCTAGGAAGAAATGAGAGGGAATCAAAAACACTCCTGTTTATAGAGGAGGACAGAATCTAGGGTAAATAAAAGATATTTTTATGGAGGTAAAATATATAAAGTTTGTTATAACAGTATTGTTACATGGGTGAATAAGGGAGAAGAAAACTGATTAAATTAACAATAACAAGTTTAGATTTCCAAATTGCAAATTAAGAGAGTTAAAATAAGACTGCATACAGTTAGGATTTATTTACTGTTAGAATAGAACAATAAGAGAAATGTTTGAAATTAAGCTTTGAGAGGAAAAATTGTGCCTGAAATATTGATTGGGGATATTTTTGAAGTCATTTGTGCTTATGTGCCACAAAGTCAAATTAAAACAAGTTAAAACTGAAAAAAAGCATAGAATGACTAATAGTTTGTTATTTTTTTACTAACTGCTGTGATAAGTGAATGGATCATGCCTGGTTTACCTGTTAGGTTTATGGGTGGCATACTAGGCGAATGGTTGACAGTGACAGGGGTGTACTATCTTTGTACTATAGAATGAGTTAGTGGTCTGAAAGATTCCTGCTTAGACATTTAATGTACACGGTTAATGAGCTGTATTTAGTTAGTACTTAATTTTTGAGAGAGTGGTAAAGAAGGCCATAAAACTAAATACATTATAGTGTATATGTACTGAAATGAAGATACTTTGAGGCTTATACAGGAAGTATTATATTTGGGAGATTAGAGTGGTGAGGAGGTAGGAGGTTTTATAGCATTATATTGTTTATGAGCAATATGTCAGGCATGTATACTTTGATGCTGATAAAGGGTTAAGAAGACGGATGAAAAACATTGCGAGCATTGCAAAAAGCAAAAAGGGGAGTTTGAAATAAAGAGAATGGGATGTAAAGTATTTCAGAAACGTATGAAGATCCTTAATGGTATTACATGTTTATGGAATAAATAAGTAGGATGAGAAAGAGAATTGTTTTAAAATGACTGGTTTTAACAATATACATTTTTTGTTCCTGTAGTTATGGATTTAAGACGTAATTGCTATAATTAAGTAAATAAACAAGCTGATCTTTTACTTTATGAGTAAATGCCTTACAGAGGAGAATTCAAGTATAAAAATGAATTAAACTTATGGTATATCTGATTATCATCTTAATAATTCCAAAACAATTTTCATACCTAAGAACCCCTTAGATAGGTCTAATCCACATAATTATAGACCTTCAATTTTAGCTGAAAGATTGAAAAAAATCATGCCTCACATAATCTGCCTGGAACAAACAGGTGTCATGACGAATAGACAAACGTGGGACGATACCCTAACACTAGATGCTATGGTGCATCTTAGCAGAAAAAACTATACCCCATATATATGGGCTAATACTTGATGCCTGTAAGGCTTTTGATAGGGTGAATTGGAAATTCTTATTTACAACCATGTCTCATTTCAATATCCTTAAAAGCCTTATCAACACTATTGAAAACCTGTTCAGCAAAACTTATACCTATCTTTATATTAATAAGACCCTTTCTAAACCCATCCAAATACAGAATGGAATGAGACAAGGATGACCCCTGTCGCCATATCTTTTTAACCTCTACCTTGAGCCCCTACTTCTCTCAATATCCCAAATCACATTTCACTCTATCCCTAAAACTTTAAATATCAAGACAAGCCTATCGGTTTATGCAGATGATCTAAACATCTATTTTGAACGCCCCATTTCAGACATTAGGAGATTAGCTGATATAATAGACTCTTTTTTCTGGAGTTTCAAACTATCTAGGTATACAGTTTGACCATACATCTCAGTCTATGTAACTGAATAACCTCTTGAAGGTATGAACGGGTAATTTACATGACTTACATAGGTGGCAACAACTACATTTATCTCCCCCTGTCCAAAGCTGCAATTATATGGATGAATGTCCTACCTAAGTTACTTTATCAATTTAATACTTTAAATCTAACCATTCCAAATACTTTTTTTCAAAGGACTAACAAAGAGTTGGCTAAGTTCATATAGTTCCCTAAGGTGACTAGAATAAGTTATCAGAAATGATGCCTTCCTAAACTAAAAGGTGGTCTAAGCTTGCCTGGCTTTCGTCTTTATTACTTGATAATATGTGCAAGTAGGGTTATACAAATCTCCACTTTCTCTCAGGTAGATAAAGTATGGTTACCTAAATGGATCAAACTCTGGCATAGACATGTGATTAGCATCAATATTAACCCTATAGCCTTGCCTTTCTTATCACTTAAAAGCCTGAATTATAGTCTCATTCATATCACCATGAAGCAAAGGGTTAAAGACTCCCAGAATCTAATAAAGTTCATGGAGTTAGAGAATACTTTATTACAACCAATACATATGAAGCCTAATATTAGGATAGATAACAAAATGATTAATTTACTTGAGTACCCTTTAATAAGAAATTGTACCGTTTGGGATATATATATCGACACAAGGAGAAATCACTGATTGAACTTAAGGAAGAGCTAAAACGCGGTTATAAGTACACTATCATCCTTCGTCAAATTAGAGAACTCCTAACATCAGTAGTGACAGATGAACCGAATGCTGAAAATAATATCTCTGCTACTTTGGAAATCATAAAATCAGATAAAGAAGATGTGGTAATATGATTATTCTTTGTGATTTTTATGATAAGATGTGTATAACTGCTGATGTATATAAACATTGTTATTTTAAATACCGAAGTTTTGTTGATGATAATAAAGTGTTCTTAATGTGCAGTGTGATTAATCAGGGTCAGTAAAGGAGATTACTTGCACGGGTGTTGGGGCGTCATAAATCAATGATGATATTATATTCTATTTTTGTGGTGAAGCTCAGTGCATGTTATTAACAGTTGTAACTTATTACACTTTTTTAGTATTCAGCTCCCAGAAGACTGCTTTTTTTTTTTTTTTTATTCTCAACTTTGGGTTAAGGAGGCACCAGTTTGTGAAATTGCCAAAGGTCCCAGATGACCTACTTGTGCAACTGCCTGATACTGCAGTCTGACATGATCTTTTTTTCATTATATGAGCTGCCTGCATCATGGCCCAACAATATCACACAAATGGCCTGCACCACACGTGAATGGCTACAGCTATGGGACCCCTGTTCCCTGTTTTTTAACCCTTAGTGGAGAATTGCTACATGTATGGGTCTATATTATAAACATGAAAGCTCAAAATAGCAAATACACATAAAGGTCGATGTACCAAAAGAGCGAAATACGTAATTGGCGAAAATGAAAACACCGAAAGTATTTGCTTGGCCAGTAGGGCAATCATGGGGATGAGTAAATATATCCTTTTCCCCACTGTAGTGCAGTCTCAGAGTTGATATTTGTAAGTAGGGTAGGTGTGGGGGGCTCAGCCCCCTACATGGGGGGTTCAGGGGGACTTGCCCCCCTGCAAAAGTGTGTAAATTTAATTTTATTTAGTTAGTTTGAGCTTACCTGCATGGTGCTGTTGATTGCCGAAATATGTTTGGTGTTTTCATTTTCGCCGATTAAGTATTTCGCTCTTTTTGTACATAGACCTTTATATGTTGATGTAGATGTATTTGCTATTTAGAGCTTTCATGTTTATAATATAGACCCACATGTATTACCAATATACTTAAACGCTCTTTGATATCACCCACCCTGCTGATGACATACACTATCATTCACAAGCAGCATGGCTATAGTCCACTGATGTGAGGTCCTTTACCTTTATAGGTGCACAACACAACATGAGGCTGAGGCATAAGGTGAATCACCCCAAAGAATTTCACTAAAACCCTTATGATAGGCCTCACATAAAATGGTACACATAAAATACCAGTACAGGTGCTTAATTTACCCTCATCCCAGAACACCATGCTGTGGTGCTTTACACCACAATACATCACATCTCACTTATTTGTCATAGGGTTTTATTAACCAAAAGCAAAAATACAAAGCCACATTTTAAAATGAATTCCCTACCCCAACAAGGAACAATGGGGAGAGGGGATCACTTGACATGTAATTTCTCACTTTCTCCCACCCCCCCATCACTAAGAGAACATCACAACAGACTGAATGCATTTTGAAATGCATGGTCACTCTCATGTCCATTAGAGGCACAAATGTTAAAAGACACTCTGCCAGCCTTTGTAACCACAACTGCAGAGGTACATTTGGAATATAACAATCTCTCTAAACTATCACAGAAGAAGGCAATACACTTCCAACTGCTGGTCTTTGTTTGTGTTCTGTGTTTGTAAATCTGCCCCCACTACCTTTCCTATACCCTCTTTCCTACACATAATTTTGCCTTGTTTCTTCCTCTCTCTACCCGTCTTAAAAAAAAAGTATAAAAGGGTATATGGGTCCCTATCGGATTACTGAAGTTTCAAAACTTCAACCATTATATTGCTGAGACCATATGATTGAAGTTTTGAAGCTTCGAAACTAAACTAAAAAAAAAAATTTTTTTTTTACATTTTTGCAGGAAGGCGAGCCACCCCTGCACCCCCACATTCCCTTGCTAATTAAATATACCAACTCCAAGATCACACTACAGTAACGAAAATGGTAAATTTCCCATTTGAATAGGGACCCTCATATACATGTGTGTATATATATATATATATATATATATATATATATATATATATATATATATATATGTCATACCACCCAACCATACCAAATTACTCAGTTTTTACGGAGTTTTGGGGTCCAAATAATGGGGTGCCATGATTCCTGAGTGCACCCCTTCATTTCCGATTTTTTTAATTTTTTACTTTTTCGTTTTGACGTCATCACATGTGTGATGACATCAGCTCCACCAGCCTGTTGGAATTGAGTTCAAGGACTCACATGCATGTATTTCCGGCTGGCTGTTTGAGCATGGAAATGAACATTATTTTTGGTGCTGCTGGTGGAGTTATCCGTATTTTGATGGTGGAGTTATGGAGTTTTATCTGGTGGAGTTATCCAGAGCATTAGTTTGCAGAGTATTTGTCATCTGCTTAAGGTATTTCATATCGTAGTGGCTGGGCTGTATTTAATCTGCTTAAGGTATTTCTTATCTGGAGCATTGCTGCTTAAAGGCTGGGCTGTGTTTAATCTGCTTAAGGTATTGGTTATCCAGAGCGAGCTGTGTTTAATCTGCTTAAGGTATTATCCAGAGTGTTGCTACTTAATGGCTGGGCTTAAGCTATTTCTTATTTGGAGCATTGCTGCTTAATGGCTGAGCTGTTTAAGGTGTGTGTGTGTGTGTGTGTGTGTGTGTGTGTGTGTGTGTGTGTGTGTGTGTGTGTGTGTAAATGCCCCCAAGGAAATACACCTGGTGGCTAGAAGTACTCAGGCTCAAACCATGTACATTGGGTATAGGTAAAAAGGGCCTAAAGTCTCTAGCCACCACCACTTGTGAATTTATGCCTCATATTTTTGTTCTATTCCTCATTAAATCTGTCTTTTTTCAGGATTTTTGTGGCAAATCACTGAAGGATTAAATTCACTAAATAATGACAGGCATTTGAATTTCAGACTTCATATTCTTCAGAAAATAAATGGTAACACAAAACCTTTTATTCTAGCAATTTTCTAAGTTTATAAGATCAGTATTTGAAATTTGTCCCTATTTTGGGGCTGTATTCCCCCATTATTGGCTTTGTCCAGGTTTTTTGTGCTCAGGTGTTGAGAGTTATGGTGAGAAGTGAAAACTGAATCCTGTATTTCCCCATTATTATCTTTGTCCAGGTTTTTTGTGCTAACAAGTTGACAGGCTGAGCTATGGTGAGAAGTGAGAACTGAATTCAGTAAATGATAGCCATTTAATTTTCAGTCTTCCTGTCTTTCAGGAAACTGCTGATTTGGCATAGTGGTATGTTGCTCTGACTGTAGTGCACAGGGTCCTGGGTCCAAGGCTTGGCAGTGAAGTGCATGGTGGTAACACATTTTATTCTAGCAACTTTCCAAAATTATGCAAGCAATGTTTAAAATATGTCCCTGATTTTTGGCCTTTTGCCCCCATCTCCCAAAAAAAAAAAAAAAAAAAAAAAAAAACTGGATATGGGTTTCAATGCTGTTTCAATGAATGAGAGTTTCAAGGGCAGAGAAGTTTTAATGCCAAGTTCATTTTCATTGTGAGACAGTATTGCTTTGTTTAGCAGATATCTATTAGTGTTTCTGCATTGTGCTATAAAATGTAAAAATAAAATCCAAATAATCATAGTAGAATAAAGCAGTATGCACAAATTAGTGTCTATGGTAAATGGGGAAAAATAGCCAGGTAATGGGACATTGGAATGACTGCAGGTGGACTCTGGTGCCATATTTTGGTGTTCTGTTCTTCAGTTTGCGTTTGAAAGTTAGTATCCCACAATTTCATCGGAGTGGGTGGGGTTACGTAATTATGTATGCAAATGTTATGCTAATCAGCATACAGATTTGTACCTATTTTTCATGAGCCTTGTCCAGATTTTTCATGTTTCCAGGTTGAGAGCTATGACCATACCTCTCAAATGTACAGATTTTGCAGAATGTCCAAATTTTTGCCTCATATTTGCTGTCCATTTTTCATAAAATTGTGGTTTTCTGTCAAATCATTGGCAAATCATTGAACACTGAAGTTTGAAAATAATGACAGACTCTTGAGTTTCTGACTTCAGATCTTTCAGAAAATGCATAGTAGCACAAATCCTTAAGTTTCAAAAAGCAATACTTAAAACGTTTCCCTATTGTTGTGCCTTTGTTGACCCATTATTTATGGTCTTGTCCAGATTTCTTGCTCTAAGGTGTTGAGAGGTATGAATGCATAAAAGTAAAGCACAGTGCCCACACCTTTCAACTTCTTTCCTTAAGACTTCTGGACAAAGCAAAAAAAAGGGGAAGACAAAGGCCCAAATCAATGACAGTATTACTATAATTCACTTAATAGAATGACATGATTTGCTTTAGCAGGCCTTTTGTGAACAATAAGAAGTAATGAACTCTACTGTCTGGCATTAGTAACTGACAGCAATCCTCAGATGTTAACAGAAAATCAAAAATGTTATGAGAGACAGGGTAAAAATATAAGGAAATCAAAGGACATGCTGTAAAATTCTTGACAGTTTAGGGATATTACAGCATAATACAAACAAGCATTCCACTATACAATAATTAAATTACACTTTATTTTAACATGGAGATATGCATAATATTGGGCTTGGCTACATAGTTTAATATTATAGTGGACAGCCAAATAGTATTGGCTGGTAACAAAGTGGCCCTGTCCTGTACATTGTGTCATTACTGTTGTATTAATTTAGAGAGCTGCAGGAAATGGGGCAGACACACCTCTGGGCAGTTTTTCTGCTCTAGGTCACTTTCATTTTTCAACAAGTTATCCCAGCATGCTTTGCATACTGCAAGGTTATTCCAGTTGTACAGTTCCATAGAAGCCTGGGAGGATGCATGTTATATGATCAGTAGTTGGACAAGTAACATATCTAAGGATCTCTCGAGTATACTGTGTTCAGGTATGACATACCCAATAAAATGACCATTATTGCATTATTATTGTAATGGTTAATAGCCCTGGGAAAATCTGGAATAGTTTGTTTATGATGTACGTGGGAATGGGTTGCTGCCGGACGAAACACATTAGTCCTTTACGAGAGAGAAAATAGACAGAGTGCTGTTGGAGAAAAAGCAATGTTGTATTATTAAACAGAGTTCCAAAAGAAAAGGTGACAGACATATGTTTGATATTTGAAAATTCTAGAAGTCCATAAGGGCATGATGTGAGATGTATGTCATCAGATTCGGTTAGTAACACCATAATCCTCAAACAGTCCTCTCCTGTTTTAATAGCAACCATTAGCAGTGAAAGACAAGGTGACCGACAGTCCCAGTTTTTCCAGGACAGTCCCGGTTTGGAAATCTCTGTCCTGGAATCTCAAACATTGTCTTTGGGACACAGAAATGTCCCCGTTTAGACCACTCAGTCTGAATTGTGACCTGGCTTTCTGGGGCAGCCAGTCTCACTGCTTTCCCATCCTGAGCAACTCTGGGGACTTTGTGATTTTTTTTGGGATGTCATTGGGTATGGGGCAAGGTTGGATGCCTTCACCATGGCTGGAGCCATCCATGCTCTGCTGCCATTTGTCAGTCACTCGCTCCAGGACTTCTGTCGTGGGGTGCTCTGCCTGACCCCACTCACTCAGGCAGGAGCTTTCCAGGCCTCACACTCATCTGCCTGGTGCACCCTTACTGAGTTCTGTCAGGGCCGACCCCTACAGGCCTCCCCTTCGACCTGGCTCAGAGACCTTCCCCAGCCATGGCCCCCCCATGGCAAGGGACTCCACCAACTCCATATCTCCTGCAGGCTGCCAAATCATGCCGGATCATTCATCTCCTCGGATCTTCTCAGGGGAGCTTCCCTCTGATCCCATCTGCCCCTCTGGAACACCCCTCGGCTGCTGAGGGGCAGATCCACTCTCATAAACATTTCAGAGTCCCCCTGCTTTTCCATCCAGAGCAGCTCTGGGGACTTTGAGATCTTTCAAGGATGCCATCAGTTATGGGGTGAAGTTGGATGCCTTCACCCTGCCAGGAGATCTCCAGGCCCCTCTGCCATCCACCCTGGAACTTCCTCAAGGACTTTCATCATGGGGAGCTCTGCCTGATCCCTTTCACACAGGCAGGAGTTCTCCAGCCCCTGCTGCTGTCTGCCAGTAGCTCCCTTAAGGATTTCTGTTGTGGGGAGCTCTGCCTGACCCCCCCTCACCAAGCCCTGTCACTATCTGTCTCTCTACCCCTTCCAGACATCCTTTCCAGAGGAGGCATGGTCCATACCCCTTCACACAGGTGGGAGCTGTCCTGTCCCAGTCACTTTCTACCTCTCTCTCCCTTCCAGACTTCCATCGGGATGGACCTCCTCCAAGCTTAAACTTCTACCCAGGAGAGAGAACCCTTTTCCAGGGTTACATATCTCATGACTGCTGCCAAATCATGCAGCATCGCACGTGCTCTTGAAGCCTCTCAGGGGATCTTCCCAGCCTCATGGAACTCTGCTAGGCCACAAAGCCTCAGACAGTCCCTCATCCAGACTTCTGTGACACTGGTTCTCCCCTTTGCCTTACACCTAGGGCTTTCAAACTCGCAGGGGAGATAGTCCTTGTTCCCCCCCATCTCTGTGCATTTTACAGCATACCTCAGTCTCTGTCCCCCATAGTGCCAGGCGCCAATAAATGTACATCACTTCGAGGCTCCTGGCATGTGGCCTCTTGCCTCCTGGGTGGTGCTGTTCACAGAATGGCATCCCCATAGTGCTGGGTGAAGGACAGGAGTCCAACCTGCTGGCCCCATTGCAAGATGAAATTGCAGCCCTATCTCCACTCCCATGGGGGCCGGGAGAATGGATTTGCAGACCTGGCTTCTCAGGGTGGCCCTCAAGTGTCCCAGTTTAGGTCCTGTAACAAAATGGCCACCTTGGTAAAAGACTAGTCGATCATGTCATCAAGGCTGACAGACACTGGATCCCCTTAGAAAGACACCAAAATGTAAGACAATAATTGAAGTCAATCATTTTTATTTATATTGAGGCATCATTGTAGGTGAAGGTAAAATGCTGCTTAAGGCTAAAGCCATACCTGCTTGAGACACATAGTCCAAAAGCTCAGTCATGTCTCTTTTCATATAGTCCAGAGAGGCGTGTCTCAAGTTATTCACACCAACATGGACTATGACAGTCTTAACATGTTTTAAACAAAGAAAGAGCAAGGAGACTCTAGACAACGGTTTTAACTGGAAACAAATCAGTTGTATGATCCACTCTTTGGCAGGAAAATCAGAACAAACATACACATGTTTAACAAATGGAGTAAATTTCCAGTTAATATCTTTCAAACAGTGAAAATGGTTAAAAAAGCTTTACAAACAGTGAAAACAGTAACTAAAATGATTTAACAGGCCCATTGAGGTAGACAAATGCAGTACAACAGTACATTTTGTTTATAGTAATAAAATACAGTAACAATGTTGGCAGTAGACTATAAAAAGTGCAATAAATAGTAAGAATAAGCCATAAATAGTAAAACTAAGCAAGGAAACAGGCAACTTATGTTTTTAGGAAGCTCAGAAACCTCTAGTTGTCTGAAATCTCAGCTCAGAGTTGTGACTGTGTCCCTCCTCCGTTCAACTCAGTAAGACTAAGAAGAAAATAGGAGAGAACAGGAAATGAAAGGAATCGAAAGCAGAGGACAAGAGAAGGAAGGAGAACAGAGGGGAGGAAAGTAAAGATGGGGACTGTATGTAAAGGTTATGCCATAATTACATGAACCTGATACTTATTTCACACCATACTCCTATAGCCTTGCATATCTTTTGGACTGTTTGTGCTTAATATCACAGCTGCTATGTCATCTGTTCATATGCAATGTATTATATTTTTAAATGCACAAACCAGATGCATTGTTTTCACTGCTTGCTGTTATTAGCACATGTATCTCTCTCTCTCTCACTTGACTATTTGAATCTGATTTCTAGTTTTTATTTCTATTTTTCTCAGATTACCTTTGTTGTGCAATTTTAAGGGCATTCTGTGGTTTAATGTAGGAAGCCCTCAAATGCATTATCAGCTAGGTGAACAGTGAATACCTCTTATGATTGAAAATGACAGGCTCTTCAGAAAATAATAACTGATACAACAATTAAACAATATGACTTCGAAATAAACAAGTTAAGATTAGCAAGAACGTATCCTATAACTCATCTAGTACATAGAGAAATGATCAGACTTCTGCTCACTACATTTGAATGTAGGTATCATGAAATTAATGAATTGCTATTTCATTTGTTTATATCATTAGCATATCTGCCGTTTTTTACTACATATTGCAAATGGTTCATGTTTTGTTATCTGGATAAAAGAAAACTTTTTTTCCTGAATTATTTCTTGATAAAACAGCTTCAGACTGTTTAGCATGTACCCCATCAAAAATAAAAAAGAGGCAAGCATATTTTATGTGGAAAGCAATAACTGTGGTAAATACTACAACTATATTTTAAGATGGCTTTTCTTGTCCAGTAACTCATAAAATGGTACTAAGCAACTTCCTCCTCAAATAGTAAGACTAAAGTTTCAATTAATAATGTGAAGACAGACCCTGGGATTCATGAAACTTGCGCCAGGTGCAGGGGTAGTGTCGGCGATCTAACATTGGAGCATTGCTAACCCGGTTTTCCTGTTGCTAAGCAAAGATTCAGGATATGGGAGTGCTGAAGTAGCCATAGCTTGGCTTAGCTGAGAGCACACAAGGTAACCAAATGTGCATGTGAACGTGGATGAAAATGCACTGTAAACCCAGTAAATGGCTGTGCGCAGCACGCACCAGAGCGGGAACAGGAAGGATATGGGAAAAAGATAAGGAAATGCTGCAGCATGGAAATAGGAGTATAAATAAGTAATTAACACCTAGGAACCCACAGTGGGCCATTGCCAACAGCTAACAAGGTTGCTAGCAGCTACCTGCTGAACAGGAAAGGGGAGGTGCCGTACTGCAAAGAAAACAGAACTGCTACAGCTGAACAAAGCAAAATTGCAGTAGAACAGCTACAAAACACATTTCGCACACATTCCTGGGTAGGGAAAGTACAAAACAAGAAAGCCGGCAGCTGGATGCATGCCTGTCAATGGGAGTGGATTTGGGTTGAAAAGTGAAATAAAGGGCAACAGATTAATCATGCCAGGCAAGCATAATTTAACACCAAAGGCCCCACAACTACAGTACTCACTGTAAAACCCAAAATTAAGATACCCTGCAGCTGGATTTGCACATACATACCCAATGAAATCAGCAGCATTGAAAGCACAATAGTATAAAGTGTGAAAGCACCTCACACACACTTGTGTATTCCCAAACACTCTGCACTATCGGTGTAAACAGACGGGGAACTTTTAAAATGTACATGGTAGGGGCTGCCATAGCTTTGATTCATCAGCATGTGTTGGAGACTGAAGGTGATGTGGAGGATGATGCTGACAACCACCTCAGGCACCGGAGGAGGAGAAGAGTGTTCAGACCAAGGGTAAACTACCAGGGGCTAAATGATCTGGAAATAGTAGAGCATTACAGGGTGGACAGGGACACCATACAGCAACTTGTTGAGCTGTGCCGGCCACACCTCAGAGCAAGAAATAATAGAGGGGAACCCATCCCAGTGGACACGAAGGTATGTGTAAGCTTGAGAATACTAGCCACAGGTACCTGCCAAAGGCCAACTGGGGATATCCTGGGGGTCTCACAGGCATCAGCATCCAGGGTACTCCACCAGTTCCTGGATGCCATGTTACCACATGCCAATGAGCACATATACTTCCCCCGAATGCAGGAGGAGTTGGCCAGCAATATGCATCTTTTCCACCATGTGGCAGAATACCCGGAGGTACTGGGTGCAATAGACTGCACTCACATACACATCAAGTCACCACCCGGTGAGCAGGGTAGGCGCTACATAAACCGCAAGGGATGCCCCTCCATCAACTACCAGGTCATGTGCAATGCCCAGGGCATTATCATGGATGTGTGTGCTGGCAGCCCTGGAAGCTATCATGACTTCCACATCTGGCATGCCTCACAGCTGTATCAGGTATTTGCCAGGGGGGACATCCTATATGGCCACCTGGTGGGGGATGCTGGCTATGCACTGGAACCGTGGATGATGACTCCCATCAGAAATGCACACCCACCCATGCAAGAACACCATAATGAGGCACACGCAGAAACTAGAATCATCATAGAGCATGTGTTTGGGATGCTGAAGTCACAGTTCCGTCGCTTGGACATATCTGGTGGAGCCTTGCAGTACTCTCTAGGCATGTGTGGCCACATCTTCATAGTATGTGCCATGCTACACAGTATGATCCTGTAGAAACAGCTGCAGCAGGGACAGAATGGTGAAGGCCCTCACAGCTCACCACCATTGCCAAGGGCCCCACAGGCACATAGGTACTCAGACCATGAACACCCTGAGCCAGCCCCAGTAGGCAAACGGAGGTGTGCCCAGTATGCCCATGCCTTGGCAAAGAGGGAACGTATAGCACACGCACTCTGATAGTGTAGGCACCTACGGACTGACACCCTTCTCCACCTGCACACACAGTAAACATGGATGGCACACACACAAGACCACCTGTAAATTGTCATGTATATGTGGTCTACTATGTGCATCCTACAGAGGCAGCCCTCAACTATTGCACACACAACCACTATTGGCACAAGATAAGTCAACACCTGAACAGCAAATTAAGCTATCAGCATGTGCTGATACTGTATGTATTGGTTCATAGGTACATAGGTAGGTATTTGGCTAACTGCCCGAGGCCATTTATAGACCTAGCCAAAATGTGTCAGTTCTTGCCACCCCATTGATTAACTAACTTTCCCTCTGTGGAGCAGAGCCAATTGCAGGATCCCTGGGGTGTACCCACTGTTCCCCATCCAGTCTGCAAGGTGTCCCTGGAGTGTTAGTGAGGGGCTCCGTATAATGTAATCAGGGATATAGTTCCAAAGCATGGGGAGTACCTGTGACAGGAATCTGTCAATCCAGTATCTACCAGTTATGGTTGTGGCAAGGTTTAGCTCATTACAGTGTGTGGCTCACTGTGACATGGATTCCCATAGGTGGAGCATATCCATTAAGCCTGACTTGGACAAGGCTGTGTTGGGCAGCAAAGATCATCTCTGAGTAAATGAGATGCCACTGAGTAATGCAAGAGTTCATGCAGTCTGGCAGCATAGGACACATGTCTGAGGCCAGTAATGCTCTTGGCGTGGTATGTTTGTGGACCCTCCAGCTGTCGGATGTGTCTTCTGAGGTACATCCCAAATGGGTTATCATACTCGATGATGGGATTGATGAGTGATGAGTAAAGGGGCACAATAACCTCAGTATGTCTAGATGTGAACCCTTAAGTAATCAGATGGCCTACATAGACGGATGGCCTAAGTACTTTGGAGATATGACTGTTAAAGGAGAGATCACTATCTAATGTAGTCCTCACATACCCATTACCTCATCTGTATTAAAGTGGCTGCCACTCATGTGTTAATATGTAGGTGTTTAATTTTCCCAACATGGAATGACCATGCAGTTCATGGCCTTTAGCTGGAGGCCATGACTGTGACATCCTGTGTTGGTCTATATGAGGCCTCTTGAAGGATGTCTGTGACAGCTGGACTATCAATTATGGCCCCCAGTTTGCAGTAATCACCAAACATGGTCTGCTGTAGTCCACCTGTATTTGCCTGTACCTCTGAGAAGTATATGTACAACAGTAGGAGTCCCAGGACTGATCCTGTGGGACACCAGTTGTGACTGGTTAACAGTTGGACCTGGAGGCTGCTAGGCTTACCATGAGAGTTCTGTGTGTAAGCCTGTTGGCAACCCAACCTATGATGTATGGGTGTATGTACTGGCTGGTGAGTTTATAAACAATACCTGAGTGGGGAATGGTGTCATAATCCTTAGTAAGGTCCAGGTAGTATATGTGAACTACCACACCCCACACGTAAAGTCTAGGAGACTGTAAGACATCAAACAGGTTCAGTAGGCATGATCTGCACTCATCAAGCAGACCTGGGTTGGGTCGAGTGTTTGGAGGTTCCCAATGTCTCTGTTAATTAGTTCCATGATTATGCACTCCATAGCCTTGCAGACCAGGCTAGTCAGGCTTATAGGGCAATAGTTCCCGGGGTCCGTTGTGGCGCCACCTTTGTGGAGTGGGATATCTGTTGCTGTGTGCCACTCTGTGGGTATGTAGCCTGTTGAGAGTCTGTGTCTGAACAGTGTGTTTAGGTGAGGGGTTAGTTCATTTGGAGCGCATGTAATACACTGCCTGGGACACTGTCCGGTCCCATTGAGGCTGTATTTGTGGCTTTGGATAAGGCTGTTTTATCCTGTGTGTCGGTGATTGCTAGGGCTGTACATTCTTCTGGTATGGTTAAGGGCTGTTTAGGGGTTGAGAGGGGTGTGAAGTTTGCATTGAACATGTCTGCCAAAAAGTTGGCAATATCAGTTGGTTCAGTGTATTTTGTGCCAGGCTGCACTAACTTTGAGCAGATCTGAGAGTTCCCACTTAGGTTCTTGACATAGCTAAAGAACACTTTGTGGTTGTCTGTAGGGTCCTTGGGAAATTGTCTTTTGAAGCTAGCCTTGGATGATTTCATGAGATATTGTAGTTTCTTGCTGATACTGATCAGGGATGTCTGTCCTTCTAGGGATTTTGCTCTTATCTGTACTAGTTACCTCCTACTATTGTAGAGCCTGTGTATGGCAGGGGTCCACCAGACCGGTTTCCTGTTCTTGGAGGAGTGAGTCTAGGTTAGACTTGGGATAGCATGATCCATGCATTCTTGCAGATGATCATAGAGTGCCTTTGTATAGGTTTCAGCATCTTGGACAGCATTGTCCATTGGCGTGGGGGCTGTGAACCAATCCACCTCAGACAAAAGCAATGTGAAGTCTGCTTTGGAAAAGATTTCCACGGTGGTTTCCCTGTTTAGGGTTTTGGGTGGAATGTGAATATCCAGAGTGATTAGTCTATGATCTGATCTAACCAGCGAGGGGTTGACGTCGGGTGTGGAACACTGGTCACCCATGATGGTGATGACCAGGTCCAATATGTTGCTCCCTCTGGTGGGGGTGTAGACCAGTTGTTCCAGGGCATTAGAGTTGAGAAATTCTAGGACGCGCTGGGCAAGGGAGTTAGTACTCGAGTAGTTCTCCCAGTTAATGTTTGGGTAGTTGACATCACCCAGTATTAGGGTGTTTGGTAGGACCCACATATTTCCCAGTGTCCCCGGAAATGTGGAATGTGGGTCCTACGTCATGGTGGCTGATCTGTAGCAAGGCACAATTTGGATTGCAGTATTGCCCATTGTCACTTGCACTTGGATGATCTCTGATGCATCATGCTGCACCACTAACCTGGAGGTGTGAGTATCCTTGATGAATATGGATACACCCCCGTCTTTTGTGTTCCGGTCTGGCTCTGTGGCCGGAAGGTGTGGTATGAGTTATAGCCTGGTCGTGCTGGGGTGCTCTCTGGAGCCTTAAACCGGGTGTCTGTTACTGCAAAGATATCGATGTTCTCCATACTGAGGAGTGCCTCGAGTGTGTGCAATGTGAGGTTTAGACTTCTGGGTTGAGTAGCAATACCCTCAGTTTCTGGTTACATGTGCTATGTACAGTGGTGGGTTTGTCTTATGAGCCTTGACTGAAAGACCACCTTGCCTAATATCCACCTCTCTACTATTGTTTGCAATCAATGACAGCTGTGCATGTGTGCATGTTCTGCAAATGTGTACTGACCCTTGTTACAGGGCTGTGCCAAATGGCTATGTGCACACCTACATAGAGTAGATACTGACAGTAGAGACACACTGGTTGAACGTGTAGATTTGTGTAGCCTAACCTCTCATTGCCAGACTAACAACTGCTTGGAAATATGCTGACAGTACTGGTAATGAAACAGGGTGCATATTATCTTTAACTCCAGTGTGACATCTGCAGTAGGCATGTAAGATGTAGGGAACTGCTGCCCATGTGTAATAGCAGCTTCATAGGTGATGGCGTACACTATCTGATTATATCCTGATCATGTCGATAGTGGCAGCAGAGTCTATTGATATCTGACTCTGTGTGGGGAGTGGGTGTCTGTGCCCAACAAAGCTCATGGTTCTGCTGGGTATGTGAGTTTATACCCAGACAGAGATACAGCCCTGTTCACACTTGCATCATATGTAATCAATTATCAGGATGTGATGTGGCCCTCAGAGGGGGAATGCTACTAAAGGTAGCTACCATGTTCCTGTAATAGCTAGTGTTGCCACGTCCATAACTCAAATATTTACATGTGAGCATCACTGTCTAAAATATCTTCATAAGCAGTAAGTATACTAAATACAGTACGTGGTACTTGTAGTACTGAATGCTCATACAGGCCTGTCCACTACTCAGCTACTGGTGTTTACTAATGTCAGATTTGTGTATGTGGCCATCCTGGGGGAATGCAATCTCTATGCGTTGTACACTGCCAAACCCGCCTAACACCGCACCCCACACATTGTCTGGGATGCAGCTACAGGGGTGATCTTGGAGGCAGTCCATACTACACCCATGACTGGAATAGACAGTCAAGATGTGTAGGTTAACACATGCATCTCATCACCACAACTAACATATACCCTTACCTGAACACAGTAAGGACACATTCCACCAGACATCACACACATCCACAGAAGCCTCTAAGTATCTGGCCAAGCAAGAGGCCTCCCAAGTTGGAATAGACAGACAACAGAATACGAAGACTGTATGACATAGTTCGCATAATTGTGTCACACCTCAGAACATGTGGCCAGAAACATGGCCAACAGTACTCATTTGTGAACACAAACCCTAGCACTATGTTACACACCAAGCTATATGAGGGCAAGCATACTGTCAACTGCCTGTCTGCCATGATTAGCCACATACCCATACACTCCGACCACCTTTAGAACTATACACATGTCACTGGCATATGCTATATTGTTGTGCAGGACCTGTGAAGCAGTAGCCTGGACTTCATGGAAACACATGTAGGAACTGTCAGGTCATGTAGCCCATGCGGGTATGTCCCAAGGCCTGGGTAGCATTCTGCCAGTGGCCAGAATGATGCAGCAGTACAGGGACAAGGATTAGATTCCACAATCGTGACATTTACTGGTGTAATTCAAAGAGTATCCAGCATCTCTCTGCCTGGGATAATATGGTTTATAGACCATGATGCTTTGACAGACAGCGTCTGCACCTGTCACCCATGAGAATCTGGATACTGGCAATGGCCCATACATCCCCTATAGTGCCCTCATCATGCCAGGTTCAAGTGAAAGTCCACTGGTGCAACAGGGACAGCCAAGAAATAAACTGTGGGTCTCGCTACTCAATGATACAAATCAGGTACTCAATATGGACTCACTTACAGCAATCTGAAACACGGAGAACATATCTGTGCAGTGATTGAGATATGGTTCAATGCTTTGGAGAGCACCCCTGCACGACCATGTTACAACACATACCTCACTTCTTGGCCAACATCCTTTATTGGAACACATGGGCCACAGGTGTATCCAACTTCCTGAGGGATATGTACACCCCCACACAAGTTGCACTTGCACAATGTAAAATGCATTATGCTGAGAAACTACTTTTGTGCCAACGTGTAATCCAAATTGCACCTTGTGACAGATCATCCACCATGCCTTAGAAATCCCAACTGTCATTGTGCTGTAATGGGGAATACCAGTTGTAAGACAGGGCACCATAATCATGGCCACTCAGCTATCCCATTATGAACCGGGAAGACTCATCATGTACCAACACATGTGCTCAATGCATGTTGGATGTTATCAACACCAATGACCTGGATCACCATAGTCACACCAACAGGGCTAACAGTATGCCGCACATGGTCAGTCTTGAAAGCAAATGTTATGCTCCTTAAGAGCGAAGTGGTGACTGTCATGGCACCCATGCAGATGTACAATGCATGTGCAAATGCTGGGTCCTACACAAATGCACTTTAGGCACTCACATATGTGCAGTGAGTTTGCCATTGAAACAGAAACAGGATTCAAACAAACACAACCATGAAGGCAAACCGGTGGTACCCTGCCTTAAACTGTACCACAGAAGATAGTAACTGTTGCAAGGGTCAACACACATGAGTGGAAGTTGATCCATGGTCAGCCTCAGTAAGATGCAGATACACCATATAATGCCACGCAACGCTACTGTGAAACTACTCATCCACATATTATAAGGCCAAAGGCAGAGGATTCCATAGCTGTGTCAGGAAACATAATGGCAACAACAAGACCTGCTGTGCTTCACAGCACTATGGCATGAGAGGTACTGCACCTATGGAAATAGCCCCTGTTCAGCCAGATAGGGTCTTGAATAACATAAACACACTGCCCCCCCAACAGGTACACATTCATATATCCATGTACACTACAGAGCCCCTGTAATAACAACTATGCAGGTACAAGCTGCACTCTCTAATGCCATGCATACAGGCTGCATGGGACCTGTCCACATTCCAGGTTATATCCTACACAAATGTCAAAATATCTGCTCTCCACATAAACATCTCGTACAATCATAGCTTCATGTCAGGCTGTTTACACACTCAACGGTGCATAGCAACAGTCATCTGTTAATGCTGTCAATATCCGAGGGTCCCTGGTATGTGTACAGCTGACCTGGTTACAAACAGTGGTATCATTGCTTTGCATAACACATAATGTAACTGTGTCAGTACATGTGTACTCTGCACAGTTGTAGGGCTAGGTACAGTCCACCAGTGAAAGGTTACTTGGTGTTGTTCCATTACATGTCATACCACATGTATGAATGTGTGTTGGTGGTCTGAGGACATGGTGGTGTCTGAGGATTACATCCTAGAATGCAGTTTTGACACTGTGACCTGCACCTGGCTCATCTGTGATGATATATGTTGGGAGTACTGGTCTGTACATGTGAGTAGCCATTATGACTGTGGGGACACCACCACCTGGAGTGGTCCGTACCAGTGTTATGGCCTACATGTCTGGTTCTGAGTTATATGGTGGTAGTGCTATTGTGCACAACAGAGCCATTAGCCAGGTGTTCCTCACTGCACAGATGTCAGTATTCCCCATTGTAGGTTCAACAGTGAGCAGCTGTGATTATGACAGCAACACATCTAGCACTGGTTAGCATGAGCATACAATGCAATTGTCTTCTAGGTGTCAGGGTGTTATCCTGTGTTTAGGTCATTTGCCTTGGAATGGCACTATATGGGCAAATGTGAATGAGGTATTATCAGCATTCCCTTGACATGTGATCTGTGACAAAGGCTTGTCTTCTTTCAGTCATGTCATCCCAGACTGACAGACACTGGACAACCTTGTAATTACAGCAGGACATTGGCTCATTGTGTTGGTCAAGCAGTTGCCATTCCTAGCATGTAATCACTGCGAGTGGTAGTATTGTGCTTGCTAAGGTGTCGGACAGCAGCAGGTGTTGTGTAGATGACCAGTGTCGTACATGTAGTGCAGCATTCCCGCTAACAATGGCAACTACTAATACCGGAGACCATTATAACATGTTCTGTACGTCTAACTGTATGAGCATGGCCAATGTGGTCTTCTGTGTTTAGAATCAGAATGCATCCTAAACAGCCCGGTGCTACTAAGGGTATGAGCATGCCCAGTATAACCTTGTGTATTTGGACTCATAGTGCATTCCAGCCATCCCTGTGCTACTAAATGTGTGAATGGCCACTGACACCTTGTGTATGTTATGTGCTACTATGTGTATGAGCATGGCAATTGTAACCCTGTATAGTGATAGTAGTCGTCCAATCCACAGAAGGGCATATTCCTGTTCGGTATGGACTCCTGCGTTAAACTCACAGGTTCACAGCTATGTACATCGTAACTGTCAGCATCCCTGTTGATATCAGCAATCCTAGAAGGTCATGATGACTGCCTTGGAATGTGTAATCTCTGTGGCGCAACTCGTAACTGCGTAGTACTGTAATAGTGATCTGTAGATAGGCAGGTGTTCTGATCCCATCACTGGTGTGTGTGTGTGTGTGTGTGTGTGTGTGTGTGTGTGTGTGTGTGTGTGTGTGTCCATCTGCCGGCGGAAAGAACAATGCTTTTTAGAGTACTCACACTCCGTACGAATCCTATACTCAACTTTGGCAAGGCTGATGATGTCACCCACCTAGGAATACTCCCCTGGGATTGTTGTGACCCAGTAATCTCGATAGTGCATCCTGTAACCGAGTAATGCTGTAGTGTGATAAAGTAGTTAGGTCAGTGTTCTAATCCCAGACATGCCAAGTGTGAGTGTGTGTCCGTCAGTGGACAGAACAATTCTTTTTAGAGTACACACACTCCGTACGATTCCTATACTCAACTTTGGCAAGGCTGATGATGTCACCCACCTAGGAATACTCCTCTGGGATTGCTGTGACCTAGTAATCTTGATAGTGCATTCTGTAACTGCGTAATGCTGTAGTGTGATAAAGTAGTCAGGTAGGTGTTCTATTCCAAGGCATAGCAGGTGTTTGTGTTTGTCAGTCATATCCTATGTGTTGGTGGCTGTGAGTGGCTAGCCACTGGATGTGTTGAGGAGTGTGTTTTGTTGTTTCCCTATATAGTGACCATAAATGTCACAGTCAGCCAAGAGACTGGGTTGGCAAGACATACCCATACATTTGGCAAAAGGCCTGATGAGTAATGTCAGCAACCCTAATATTACCCTGAATACAGTCTGAACCCATGTGTCGCACAGAAACACACTTGCCTTGGGATTAACACCAGTACATAATACAGGAGTCGTTGGTGGTTTTCTTTTCATTCTTGACTAATGCTTTGGTGTCATGAGGTTTGTTCTTGAGATATATATTCTATATCTATGTATGTGTATATATCTATGTAGATATATATATATATATATATATATATATATATATATATATATATATATATATATATTTATAGATCTAGGACACATACTCAAATTCACAAATCACCGAACGTTAAAATCATGCTCACTGCTCAACGAAAACCAATACAACCAAAAATGCAAATGCACGAAGGTAAAAACACAGAAAATACC
The DNA here is from genome assembly GCF_019279795.1 of Protopterus annectens. Lineage (NCBI taxonomy): Eukaryota > Metazoa > Chordata > Ceratodontiformes > Protopteridae > Protopterus > Protopterus annectens. Next base: position 1,682,714,145 of record NC_056731.1, on the reverse strand, counting down.
CTAATGGCAGAACAGTGCAGTTGAACCCCATTGATTCATATTTCCATTTCCAAACAGTGATCCCCATCACAAATCATACACAAAATACATCCAGTATCTGTTATCTCTACAGATATAGGCATCTTTAGAAATAAGGCGCTGGCAACACAAACATGTAAACTATAAATAACGTATCCTTAAATCACAATTAAATCTTCAATAAGTGAGCAACAGCGCTTATGTACTGTAGACATGTGTATTCATCTCTATTTTGCAGTATTACTTGAAATCGTTCTTCTCTGCAAACAAGGTTCCTCTTTTTGGGAGTAGGCGGACAAGCGGCAGCCAATCTGCAGTGAATTTCATCCACTCTATCCTGTTCACGAGACACAGCTTTTAATATACTGAATAAATCAAACAAATGTGCACCAGCTATACAGTGTAATCTCCTGTGCCATGCCTCTATAGCGTTTTGCGTTCTAGGCAAATTTAGCTCATTTGTACAGATATATTCCAAAACTGTAGGGGAAAGAGAGGAGGAAATCTTATAACACTGGACAGCCTAGTTTTCAGTAGTCTAGGCTTTCCTAATAAATACCATTCAGAAAAGTACTTCAACAGAGGTTTCCCTTCTTCAGGGAACTTATCCTTCAACAAATTAAATGTTTCCAACACTTTCTCCTCCGCAAGAAAGGCTAAAGCTATTAACTGCTTCATGATTTGTTGAAAATGTATGTTTGAATTATATAGTGACGATAATCCCAAATTCTGGGTCTTCCAAAAAATATTCCTCCCAAAATGGAAGAAACATCCTTTACAAATAACACCGCCAACATTACGGTTCACACTTTGAATGGCTGCGGGTTCAAAATCACATAGGATAAATGAGGCATTAAACGTCAACTCCAATTCAGTTAAACACTGAAATATACCCTTCCTCATTAGATTGTATGCTTGATATGACTTTTTATTCATTAAACAGTACAGTAGAGGTATACTTTTAGTGTATGCACCATATTTCACAACAGAATGTATGGTATATAATTGTCTACATTCTGCACCTTTCTGGAAATATGTACCGTCCATAAGCCATATTTTCGTCACACTTAAGTCCTTTAAGTTAGCGCCAACTGGGCACCAACCTGCAAACTTTCGCCATAGTGTTTTGTACGTGAGTACAGCACGGAACACAGTAAAAGGAATTTAAAGTTACATGGAATTTAAAGGTGACGTAACCATGTGAATCACTTTTCCTGCCATGTTTGAGTAATGTGTATTCAATGTTTTATATTTTCATGCATATTGCATTTTGAGGTACAGTGAGCATGATTTTAATGTTCGAGTATGTGTCCTAGATCCATAATACATATATATATATATATATATATATATATATATATATATATATATATATATATATATATATATATAGACATTAACACAAATACATCTACATGATGGAATGCATGTCCTATACTGTTGAATGCCTGCCCTGGATGATATGTACGTGATAACATCCAATGTATGTATATCTGCCATGGCTTAATGGTAAAGCACATCGTCTGTGGTGCGCAGGGTCCTGGTTTCGAGTTTTGCAGAGGTTGGTAGGTTGGTTGTTTTGTTGCTGGGCATAAGTGCCGTTGAATAGGATGTGAGTAAGGTGCTTTTAAGCAGTTGTGTACAGGTTTGCGCGATGGTAAGCAGTGGTTAGTTTTGGGAAGGCTCAGTATGGGTCATGTAACTATGCATTAGCAGGCAATCCTAAGCAAATGAGGTAAAGGATAGTGAATCCCTTTTATCCCCAGGGTATGAGGCAGGTCCCAAGAGTGTATGTGTATAGATAGCCGGGTGCAGGACTCAGATATAGGTGACATCATGGGGGGGGGGGTGTCAGGCATACTGTACGTGGATTGAAGCCCTGTGGCTCGGGATTGCTCCTAGCTTAGCTGTGCTAAGCTAGGGGTGTGTCTATACCTGCCTAGTGCAATTGGGAGGGACAACAGCAGTAAGAGAGTAATCAAGGTGAACTAGCTGAGCTGACAGGTGATATGTATCAGAATCAGCTGATTGCAGGGGCAGCAGACCAGCCCAGCCCAGAACACTACTATAAACCAAGCAAACACCTTCCCCTCTGCTTTTTCCACACTCTACACCACCGGTGTATACATACAAGGAATTTTAACAAACAAACCTACGAAATGAGAAGGGCTGCAGCAGGTAACATAGACCAACATGTGCAAGATGCTGAGGGTGGTGAAGATGTGAATGCTGCCAAACAACCCTCAGTGAGGAGACAGAGAAGAGTGTACAGACTCAGGGTAACCTACCAGGGGCTACATAAGCTGGAGATAGTGGAGCACTTTAGGGTGGACAGAGACCTCCTACAGCAGATTGTTGAGCTGTGCTGGCCACACCTGACACATCAAACAGGCTGAGGGGAACCCATCCCAGTAGATACCAAGGTATGTGTATGCCTAGGTATACTAGCCACAGGTACCTCCCAAAGCACAACTGGGGATATCATGGGGATCTCACAGGCATCAGCATCCAGAGTATTCCACCAATTCCTGGATGCCATGTCAGCACATGCCAGTGAGCACGTATATTTCCTCAACACACATGGGGTGTTGACCAGCAATATGCGCCTCTGCCACCAAATAGCAGACTACCCTGGGGTAGTGAGTGCTATAGCCTGCATGCACTTATGCATCAAAGCACTACCCGGTGAGCAGGGTAGGGCCTACATCAATGGCAGGGGCATCCCCTCCGTCAACTCCCAGGTGGTATGTGATGCCCAGGGCATTATAATGAATGTGTGTGCTGGCTGCCCTGGAAGCTATGACGATTCAGAAATATGGCATCTGACACAGCTGTACCACAGCTTTGCCAATATGGACATCCCCTACAGTCACCTAGTGGGGGGTGCTGGGTACCCACTGGAGCCATGGCTGATGACACCCATCAGAAATGCACACACACTTGAACAACAATGCCATAATGAGGCACACGCACAGGCCAGACATATAATAGAGCATGTGTTTGGGATACTCGGGTCACGGTTCCAGTGTCTGGACACATCCGGTGGAGCCTTGCAGTATTCACCAGCTACATGCACCCAATTTTTATTTTTATGTGCTATGCTACACAATATGATCCTACCAAAACAGCTGCAGCATGAACAAAATAAGGCAGGGCCACACAGCCCCCACCAATGCCAAGGCCTGTACAGGCACAGAGTGACTCAGAGGAGGACCAACCTGAGCCTGACCCAGTAGGTGGAAGGAGGCATGCCCAGAATGACCTTGCCTTGGCAAAGAGGCAACGCATAGCATATGCACTGACACAGTAGGGACCCGGGGAATGTCACCCTCTCTGACTCGCACAGACAGTAAAAGGGATGCCAAACATGACACTACCTGTGCTCAGCCATGTATAGGGAGTGTACTATGTGCATCCAACATAGACAGCCCTCCAGAACCATCCTCAATTCTGGCACACCCTCAGGGTAAGTCAATCAACCTACCAATTGCCAAATGTAGTAGAATGTGTTGGCACCTGCAGCTATGGTATGGATGTGAGCATGCAAGGGAATTGGGTGGCCGAATGTTAAGGCAGCAGACAGTAGACACCCATAATGTCACCATGACATCTGTAACACATACTGGAGTCACCATAGTAGCCAGTACTACACAGGGTGATAAAACCCACTGCAGGTAATGGGCTGAGTGTCATGTGTGTCCATAAGACCCACACAAGTCTCAACCAACTGGACAGGTGTAGACCGACACAAACAAATGCTGTACTATGGCATCTGAATGTGCCCCATGGGTAACCCCTCCCACAGACCCACACAGACAGACTACAGCAGGCCAGGCAGTTGGATGTAGGTTGTGAAGGCTAAGAAGTCAGAAACTAATATGTTGGTAATTAAAGCTAAGATCTGTAGTACACTGGTATGCCTCTAGCCAGCACAATGGGCAAGACTACACACTGAAATGGAGTGCCTGACATACCGGTACAGTACTAGCAAATGTATACAAGTGTCAGGTGTGCCCCACATCCAACGGACTACCTGGACATGTAACACATGCGATACAGATGGCCATACTGGGCATGCTCACACACTTGAAGGTATGAAGGCAATGTTAGTCGACAACATACTGAATGGTCATACTGGGCATGCTCACACACTTAAACACATGAAGGCCATGTCTGCAAACACCAGTGGTCCGGACATATCTGGCGGTTGCAGTTCTTAGTGCAGACACATGTCAGTATGCACCACGCCTGCCTTGCACACACAGTGGATAGGAATACAGGCATATATGTAAGGACAACGCACTATAATACGTCAGAGGTAGATGGACATAGATGTGTGGAAGAGGATGACCGTGACAAGGAGCCATCCATGCTTGCCCCATCCAGCACACAGCCAAAGGGCCCCAAACACATGAGGTGCAGATGTCATTCACTACAGATACTAGCCACCTGTATCTGTCAGCATGTCAGACTATGTGGTGCACGTGCCAGCTGTGCAACATGACTGTACAGAGAAGTAGTCATCTAGTAGCTGTATACACGTACCTGTGACATATGGCCCCATGTGCAACCGCATGTGGCATGTCAACCCCTACATGACTGGGTTATGGCCCATGCACACACTGCCCTCCCCATAGCAGTATTATGACAAGCCTGCTGAGGTCATCCATTGTGAAATGCACCTTTGGGAGAGCTGCAGCTCAGTAATCTCCATGGTGCATCCCATAACTGCATACTGCTGTAGTGTTATACTAGTTAGGTCGTAGTTCTAACCCCAGACTTGCCAACTGTTTGTGTGAATGTGTGCACGTCTGTCTGTCTCAGAATGTGTAGAGACAAATGGTTTATAGGCTACCCACAGTCCGTACAAATCATACACTCACCTTTGGCAAAGCTGCTGTCACTCACCTAGAAATACACCTCTGGGAATGTTGTAGACCAGTAGTCTCTGTTGTACGTTCTGTAACTGCGTATTGCTGTGGTGTGATAGAGTAGTTACGCCAGTGTTGTAATCCCAGACTTGCCAACTGTGTGTGTGTGTGTGTGTGTGTGTGTGTGTGTGTGTGTGTGTGTGTGTGTGTGTGTGTGTGTGTGTGTGTGTGTCCATCTGCCTGAGGACAGACCAATGCTTTTAGAGTACTCACACTCTGTACAAGTCATATACTCACCTTTGGCAATCTTGTTGATGTCACACACCTAGAAATACACTTCTAGGACTGCTGTAACCCGGTATTCTCCGTAGCGAGTGCCATAAATGTGTATTGCTGCAGTGTGATACACTAGGTAGTTAGGGGTTCAAATCCAGGACATGGCAGGTGTGTGTGTTTGACTGTCAGAGCCTGTGTGGGGGTGGCTGTGAGTGTCTAACCAGTGGACATGTTGGGGAGCAGATCTTGTAGTTTTCATATATGGTGTCCGGCTTATGACACAATGCCCACCTCACGAGGTGTACAGATGTCAGTCAGCCACGGGACTGTGTTGGCAAGCCATACCCCTACATCTGTCAAAAGGCCTGGTGACCAAAGTATGCAACCCTACTAGTACCTGATATATGTCCTGAACCCTTGTGTCATACACAAACACACTTGCCTAAGATATCCTGCTATGTTGCTAGTTCCATGCACATTGATGACAGATAGTAGGCATGGTGTGATTGCAGTAGGCTGCAGAGGACATGGCACCCTGTACAGTGGTACAATAGGCACATAATTGCGGAAAATGTGCCTTCACTAAGTTCCCCACTGGATGCCTGCAACATATGCGGTGCCATCAAATGTGATCCACATAGGCCATACAATGCCGTACACATGTGCCCTGTATGGACCGATACCACTGACACCAGGGAATTCCTGTATCATGCTATCAAAGCAGGTGCAGGGTCAACCTGCTGACTATAAGCAGGTTTTGCCACACCAGGCCAGTATTGGCATATTAGTGGATAACAGTCTGTGTACACAACATGTGCCTGCTACACCAGGTAAACCTGTACATGTCACTGTACAGTATTGTGGGACATGCACATCCCAGGAAATGTCCATGTCAAGGACTATCAAGCACAGACATGGCATGCATTGCAAAGCTATTGCCATACACAATGGTAACCAGGATGTCAGGGCAGTTCATGCAGTACCCATCTGTGTGGGGCATTGCAGACACTACACCCCTGTACCACACTGCTCACCTTTGTCAGGTGGCGTGATGCAAATGATTACCCCTCACCCAGTCTTGTACAGCCATCTTGCACAGCCAACCACTACACACCCATGAAGCAATGCATACATGCATGTCAGTACTGGCACCTTGTATCTGCGTGTGGGTTATGATGCTCCCAACCACAGTCACTCCCAGTATAACCCCCATTGGCATACCAACCGATGTCAAACACGTTCACATGTCCTAGCCCATAGAACCTCCAGATATCCCCTGTGGTGCATGTAGTACATGTGCATTACTGCAGTGTGGCAAACTAAGTAGTTAGGGAGTGTATTTGTGGCCCTGGCAAAGAGTGTCAATGCGAGTCCATTAGAGATTGTGGTTGTGGTGACAATGGCATCCGTTCACATGGACAGCCATGTGTGCTACACCTAATGTATGTCTACTATATCTCTGTTGCACATGTCTCTCACCAACACACATATATGTTCTTACAGCACAGCAACATGTCGGCTTTGTGGCACATGTAGTAACTGCATGCACTTGTAATAGTAATGACTAGTCAGTCAGGGGCTTGACCCTTGTACTGGTAGGTGTGTGACAGACAATGCTTAGGTTTTGGTTTCCAAGCCCTTCTCTGATGTACGTTGTCTGTCCCTCCCACACACTCTCTGGTGGATGTGGAGGAGTACACCTGCTCAGCAGCAGCATGTGTATTGTAAGTGATGGACATGATCAGGTGATGGCCTCTGCACCTGTTGCAGTCCTCCTCTAGCTGATTGCATGTGGAACAGCTGTGATGATGTTCCTTTAGCCATTCGCATGATAAACATAGTACAATATCTAGGAACATCATCTTGGTGTTTGGCCATGACAGTCACTGTGAGTGGTACCTGGATGTGGTGTTTGGAAATGGCATCACAGATGATATCTGGATGTTCCTCAAACATCATACACAGTGGGAAATAGCCTGAAGACAGGAGGGTGATGTGCCAGACATGACTACAGCATGTAAGTGTAGCTATGCTTCATTGAGACTACTGCCTGTTTAACATGTTGTGTGTGGTAATGGCTATTCTGCATGTTTTATAACAGACATGACAGTGCTCTGTTCATGAGGGACCCCCATCTGTAGGGCCATTTGTGGCCTAGTCAGTGTGTGGAACCATTTGTTTCCTGTGTTACACACTGAACACACATCTGTGCACAGCAGGAGCATAGTGTGAGGATTGCTGCCAGTACATGGTGATAGGGATGTATTACTGCCATGGCATCCCTGACTGGACATATGTCACATGAAACAGTGGCATGACAGACACTGTCTGGGGTTCTCAGTGGCAAGCCAATAATGGGCCACTGTTCATAGCTGCAGTCACACGTTTTCTACACTTTGTACAGATGTCATGCAGTATATATGCATGTGTTGTGCTCCCTCTGCAAATGTATACCATCTGTTGTGTTGGGTTGATGGTCATATCTATGCATACTGTTGTAAGTAATCCTGAATGCTGCTGTCTATTACTAAGCCATATCTGTGTTTAAACTGCAACACCATAGGCTGTATGGGTTTTAGGTCCCAGCAGTACCTCCTGTCCCACTTCAGCTGACCATGGCACCGAGAACCAGCACATCTAGGGCCCAGCCTTGGACCTCAACCTCTGTTGGCTCTGCACCACCTTCTGGTGGTACCACCACTGAGGATGGGGCCGGTCCCCCCTGGAAGCTGGGCCAGACAGGAACATGTCCGCTGTTGTGCAGTCCCGGATGTGGTGCGTTGGGGGCTCAATAAGGGGTTCCGAGGCCAGATACGCAAGCTCAAGGGTGGAGTGTCACATTTACAGGGTGTGGTCACCCCTCCTGGACAGCCCCGAGCACTTCCTTCTTTGCAGCTGTTTTGGTGCAGTGGTGGCTGCCCATGGCTGGGGACCTTCGTCCCACTGTTCCCATGGGCTTGTGAATGCCAAACACCCCTCTCTGTCCAAGGTGTATCCCCCACATATGTCATATACCGACCCTGTATGCTGTCTTGTGTGTGATCCTACCCGACCTATCCTCCATGGGCATACCTACACTCCTTCCCCCACATCCCACTCTCACCCTACGGAAACATAAGGCCAATCGGTTCCTAGGACAACATTTGCCCCATACATAGCTGTCCATTTCACACACATGTAACCCTTGTAATATGCATCACAACATACTCCTGTTATCCTTACCCCTGTCCCTCAGGCACACAATCCTGGTATGCACATCACTCCTAAATATTCCAGGTTCACATGATGCAGATGACCCCATTGTACACACAACACTACCGGTCCCTCTATGGTTACCCCATTTACCTTTATCATGATGATGTTTCACACAGCACCTTGCAAGAGTACTGTTCTCACATAATGATTGGACAGGTACAGTTGTGTTAATGTACATTACATGCACAGAGTGATGTATACGACCAATGTACAACTGTTTGCGTGTATGACTGACACATGTCTTTCTGAGGGAGGCTTGATATTACATAGGGCAACACCACTACATAATACAGGCATCCCTGGTGTTTCCCTTTTCATTCATTTGTAATGCTTTGTTGTCACATGGTATGTTCCTGATATATCTCTATATATGTATGTACCTATATGCTGGACATAAACACTCACACATACATCTACATGATGGAATACATTCCTATACTGTTGAATGACTGCGCTGTATGATACATTTGTGGTAAGGTCTGATGTCTGTATATCTGCCATGGCGTATTGGTAAATCACATTACCTGTGCGTGCAGGGTCCTGGTTCTGAGCCTTGCAGAGGCCATTTATTTTGTTGCAGGCCAGAACAAGGCCATTGGATACGGAAGGAGTAAGGCACATTAAAGCAGTTGTGAGCGGGTGTGCATGGGTTTGCATGGTGCTATGCAATGCTAACCTCTGGTTACAGCTTCTTACACTCAGTTAGCCTCTACATTGCTTTACCAGTGTAATACTCGCATACTGGTGGCCTAACAGGCTTACACCCTCTTGCTCCCGCACTTGCAAATGCATTGACATTGGTGCTTGCATCTGACACACCCTTGGGTGGGAGCGAGGGCCACAATATTACCTTGTGATGTCTATTACATCGGATTACATGCCTACAGTATTGAGAATGACTGCCCATTAGGCGATGGCATGCCGTTCGACTGTATGGAATCAACGGCCTGTCCCCTGTTTTATTCATATTATTTGTGTGTTCCTCTTACAATCTGCACCCGTCTGGCTGATACATGGGAACTGAGACTCTTCAATACAGACATGTAATTGGGTTTTGGGACCCACATCCATCAGCCGAGTCATGCTACTGCATACCTATTATTCTATCATCTTTCTAAGGTAGTCCGTGGAATATGTGCTTTCTGTCCCTATCAGACCTCTCATACGATTGGGGAAAAATGAAGACTGAATCTGGGACATGGCATAACAACATCAGGGACACATTTAAATTATTGGTGCTATCAACCAGACACAGAGCATATGTATTCATACACATTGTCTGAGGTACGTGCTGTTTATGACTCTTAATTGTTGTCATTATTCATTACGTGTAATCCACCACCTTTCCTCCTAATATCACTAATTCTAGGAGGGTTTAGGTGGGACAGAGTTAGAGTCTGAGTTGAAATCAGGGACGTCCCTGGTAATCGGGAACAGTTCAATGGTATGGTCCCTATGTGTTCCCCCAGTGGTTTACAGCCCATCCAGTGGATGTGCTCTTAGGGGTTGGGAGGTATGGGCGTCAGCTATGCCCATATCGGAATATTACTTACATCCCCGGGGCAGTCCAAATATGGCTCTGCCAGCCAACACCTGCACACTTAGGCCCATAATCACATACCCATAGTTCCCTTACCTGCCACTCCTCTACAGCAGTCATCCTTACTGTGGGTGCAGGTGGGGTATAAACACACCACTACACACTGCCCACTCTCCCAGTGTCGGGACACATGTCGTACGTTGTGTCGACCCATGGGTTATCAGGCTTGCACAACCTACTGGTCCGTGTACATCTACAGCATAGTTTGATAAATCATTAATGGAACTGGCTTTGATCATTAATTTTTGGCGTCCCACAAGGGACATCGATGTCTATGTTTCAAGTTTAGACCTTGCAGGTCTCTCCCACTGGTAGTATCCTGCCGGTGGTCTGGGAAGGAGTGGTGTGTTTACCTTTATTGTGTGTCTGTATGTCTCACTGGCCTAGCTGGGGGGGTGGGGGGTGATGCTACGTGTTACACGTTTGTTTATTGGACCTCCCACCACCATATGCATGGCCTGTGAACATATGTTACTTGTAAATGCTGTATTATATCCTAGCTATATACATGTGTATATTTACTGTCACATATATATATATATATATATATATATATATATATATATATATATATATATATATATATATATATATTTACATTAATATAGACAGATATATCTGTATATGTATGTATACATGTATATTTATATCTTGCTGTCTATATACATATATATCTATATATATATATATATATATATATATATATATATATATATATATATATAAAATCTAACGACATATGGGTCTATGGTTGTCTGCATATGTATATGTTTATATATCGGTATGTATCTGTATTCTTTCTTTGTATGTATACATTCATACTACGGTGAGGGAGAGGCATATCTCTATGTTGCTATGGGTAGATATACACACACATACCTCTACATATATACGTCTACAACTGGTTATTCTGTTCCTCGCCATATAGATTACACTTTGCTTTAGTGGGTCTCACAGTGGGTGTGGCTGCTCATTGGCTGACGTCTCTGCCCAATGAACACATTCACTTGCATCCCTAGGGCTGTCCATATAGGCCCACATTAGCCAACACCTGCACACCTAGACCCATAAGTAGCTACCCAAAGTTCCACAACCCTCGCCTCCTCAACAGCACCCATCCTTACTCTGGGTCTTGGTCTGTGCTAGACACACCACTACACTCTGCCCGCTCTCCACTTCACGGAACCCATTTCATACAATTGTCTCGGCCCATGGGTCATCAGGGTTACCCACCCTTGTATTCCGAGTCTGTATACACTGCGGACAAAATTGCCGGTCTATCGCCTTTATTTGGTTTGTGCAAATTTTGGGGTGTCCCGCAAGGGACACTCCAGTCTGTGTTCCAAGATTACTATCCACAGGTGCATTGTGTACCCCCCCTGGTTGTATCCTGCCTGTGGTCTGGGGATCAGTGGACTCTTTACATTGTCTGCATGTATGTTTCCCATGTCCGGCTGGGAGGGGTGGTGGAAGGCCATGCTACGTGTTTAATGTTTCATGCTTGGGCTCCTCACTTCCATTGGCATAGCCTGTGAACATATGTCATTCCTGTGTGCTGTTTTCTATCATAGCTGTATATCTCTGTATATCTATGCACACACACACACACACACACACACACACACACACACACACACACACACACACACACACACACACACACACACATATATATATATATATATATATGTGTGTATATATATATATATATATATATATATATATATATATATATATATACGTTTATGTATGTCTGCAACTATATATATATATATATATATATATATATATATATATATATATATATATATATATATATATATATATGTCTGTGTGTCTGTGTGTCTGTAAACCAATACATACCCCGCACAAACACACTTACACATGCGTCATGGTGTTTATATATGCTTCATCTGCATACTAGTGCCTTATTCATTATGACACTGACACTTCACTCCAGTTATCTTGTAATCGATATTTAGCAGGTTATACAGCAGACAGATATCGCAATATGTTCATGTATGGATTACCGATGGTAACTGGAATGTGATACAGTGGGATTCAGTACGAGAATGTTTGTTTGTTGGGGGTTGCTGCAATGAATGCACTATTGCTGTGCTGCTCCATATGCATATATACCCATATACCCATGGCTCCTGGTTCCCCAAACACACACCCCAATGCCTCCCTAACACTGTTGTCATCCATTCTCCTGTCAGATTTCCGGCGTATCAACACCACTACACACTGGCCACTCCCTACTCCTACAGAGCCATCCCATCAGTTTACTCACTCCACATATCCTCAGAACTCCCATACGTTTAGTCCACAAACATTGGTGACGTGAGCGACCGAAGGAATACTATTCGCAATTATTGGGTTGCCCCACATGGAACACGCATGTGTTTATGGCAAGATTAGACTCTATACTTCATTACATTCTTACTCCTGTTAACATGACACTACAATTAATTAATATGTATGACTATGTGGTAATGCGCACGTTACACATGGGAGCCTAATTATGTATGTGTTCAGCGTATTTCTTAGACCAGTTTAGTACTTGGCGTTGCAGTAGCGGGCAGATCACAGGAATGACTCCATATGTGGGGAAGCCCTCAGATTTGATTATCGTCAGCACAGCACTGACTTTTGACACTGTACACACCTCTGCGTTTTAGCAGTTTCATCCTGTCCCTCTTCTGCACAGCCTATTATTCCATTTACTGTCGATGTTTGCATGTGCACATTCCTATTATTTATGTCTACAAATGGAATGCATGTGTTACAGAGACTGTACTTCTATATATTGATGTCTGCATGTTTGTATGCATATATACCAATTACAAACTCGCTGACCTCCATGGGGCAGTCCAATTAGAACTAGACCATCAAACCCTGGCACTCCTGAATCCATAATTTCATACCCATAGTTCCTGCACCCCACCCGTGTTCAACTTACATGCGTAACTTCCAATATCCACTTATTATCGCAGCCATGACACACCTCCAAACATTGCCCTCTCCAGAGCATTAGGGGCCCTACACATATGTTGTTCCGCCTTGTGTATTCTCAGGCTCTCCCACCATTTAGTCTTTGAACATACCTACCCTTGCTTGTGTAATGGTTGGACGCCCAAATGCACCTTATAATTTTTGGTAGTCCCAGCAGGGACTACTCTCTGTCTGTGTGTAAAGTAGACTTAGCAATTCAACAAAGTTACTCCCACTGGTAAAACCCTACCTGTGGTGTGAGTAGCAGTGCTTTGCTCACTCCTGGCCAGCTTGTTATGACATACGCTGACAGCACTATATAATACTATAGTTGCTGTTGAATCCCTTCTCATCCCTTGTCTATGCTTTATTGTTACAACATTCATTCTTCACACACACACACACACACACACACACATATATATATATATATATATATATATATATATATATATATATATATATATAAAACATCTGTACATACTTATATACATTTCCTATGCTGGCCGCTGCTTACACCTGCGCAAGCGCACTCGCATATGCTTACTGTGTGTTACATATGTTTACTGCCACTTATTTCTGCTTACTTGTGCCTTATTCATTATGACAGTACCACTTTGATTGAAAGGATCTGGTTAAAAATCCCATGCAATACTCAAGTTCACTTTTACATGTTATTGTGTCGGTTTTACAGCAGAACGACATTCATTCCACATGGAAAATGATATGTGCTATAGTTGAACTTGAACCGTGAATGCCTGTTCGTTAGGCGGATGCTCTAACCACTACACTATTGGTGTTTTGCTTCTTTTATATGTATACCCATGGTTCATAGTTATCCGAACACACACCTCAACACTTCACTAACACAGCAGGCATCCATTCTCCTTTTGGGAAAACTGCACCACTACACATGGTCCATTCCCTACTGCTCTGGACCCATCCTACATGTTGACTCAATCCAAGTATATTCAGACTTCCCAAGCCTATAGTCCTGGCACATACATTCATATGATGGTCAGGGTGTTCATATGGTCATTTGGGTTTATGTTTGTTTGACTGGGGACCAGGACTGCCCTCTACCTGTTTGAAAGTCAGACTTAGCACGTGGACAAAGTTAGTCCTACTATTAGCATCTTACCTGTGGTTACAGACGCAGGGGTTTTGCCCACCTCTGGCCAGCTTGATATGTCAGCACTAGATAATACGGGTGTTCTGCTGCTGTTTTCCTTCGCATTTGTTATGAATGCTTTCTTGTGCCCATGTTTGTTCTGTATATATATATATATATATATATATATATATATATATATATATATATATATATCTGTATGTACGCATGCATATACATCTACATGATTAATTACTTTGATCATACTGTTGAATGTCTGTGCTGTTTGCTATGTTTGTGATAACATCAGAGTTAGGTATAACTGCCATGACTTAGTGGTTAATCACATTGGTTGTGGTGTGTAGGGTCCTGGCGTCAAGCCTGGCCAAGGCGGATTATTGTGTTGCTGGGCAGAACAAGGGCCATTGGACAAAGGGTTAGGAGGGTGGCCTAATGGTTAAGGTGATACCCTTATAAGCACAAGGTGCAGGGTTTGAGTCTCACAAGGGGTAATTGGTTAGGCTTAAAATGGCTCACAAGGGCAGTTAGCCTAGTACTGATCTATGATCTACTGATCTATGAGCAACACTTTTCAGCAGCGGTTTTCCGTATCACCATATTTAACCGCCATTTCCCATCACGCAAACGCCTTCTGCATTCTTACTGTGATACGTCACCCCAGTTCACATTTCAATGGTATTATATTGTTATACAGCATAAAATTAGCAGGATATGCTCATATACGGATTACGCATCATAAATGGTGTGTGCTGCAGTCAAACCGGCAATGCCTGCTTGATAGGCGGATGCTCTAACCACTACACTATTGCTCTGCTGCTTCATTTGCATGTATACCCATGGTTCATAGTTACCAGAACAAATGCAGCAAAACATCACTAACACAGCAGTCATCCATTCTCCTGTCAGAAATAAACCACACCACTGCACATGCACCACTCCCTACTGCTCTAGACACGTCCCGTAGGTTGGCTCACTCCAAGTACATTCAGACGTCCCAAGCTTATAGTCCTGGGACATACATTCATATAATGGTCAGGGTGTTCAATTAGTCTTCTGGTTTTTGGCTCATCCAAATGGAGACTGGGATTGCCCTGTACTTGTTTGAAAGTCAGACATCACATGGACAAAGAAGTTAGTTCCACTGTTAGCATCCTACCTGTGAGGTTTGCTCACCTCTCGCCAGCTTGATATGATAGCACTATATAATACGGGGGGTTCTGCTGCTGTTTCCCTTCACATTTGTTATGACTGCTTTATTGTGACCATGTTCAGTCTTCATGGATATATATATATATATATATATATATATATATATATATATATATATATATATATATATATATATATATGTCTGTACATACACATGCATATACACCTACATACTTATTTACATTTCCCATACTGTTGAATGACTGCCACTTACCGCCGCTAATACCTGTTTACATCAGCTTGTAAGTTACTTAATCACCCTATATCCGATTCTGGGCATCATATAAAATTAGCAGCCCTTGCATGGTTTGGACCCAGGAACAGAAACACCTTAGTCACCGCTTTGACCACTACACCATCCGTGGTATATTCTGCATGGATGGTAGTTAGGATATATGACTTTACTACAGGCATGCCACACTACTGGCAACAAATGTGACAGTCAGTTGGTGTGCATATGTATAGTACATGTTAATGCTCATATGTTTCTGAGAGACATATGAATACATTTGTAAGTATACATATTTATAAATAGGACACATACTTGACAACTACTTATATGCATGTATGTGTGATGTGTAGCTGTATTTATGCATATATAAGTATGCACATTTATAGATATATGACTAGATATCCGGGGTTGTACATGGCCATGTATATGAACACCCGCATCTGGGAGGGATGTGTACCATTTGTATACAGGGGTTGTGTGCATCATTACAATGTGGAACCTGGACAGGGTATACAATTTGTGGATGTGTACTATTTGGATGATGGCTATAGGGAAGCTTCTAGGGAACATGCAAAAGGTATATATTCCCGATAATGCACATGGGGAGACGTGCATCACGGTTAGGTGTTTAATCCTGGGTCGTAGGTTATTCAGGACCGGCTGGAGGCTGAGCAGGGTTGTGGACAACTACTGCTAATGCAACTTGTGTCCGGATGTCTATGGGGCTGGACATCGTGTTGTGCCACCAAGTCTAATCTTTAGAACAGACACTTATCCCATGAGGGATGTCCAAAAATTGCGGACACCAATGACTTACCCTTGGAGTCTCAGAGATTAAAGCATTCTCCACCACTGTATATTTTATGTATAATCTGTTTTACGACTAGAACTTCACAAAGCTCATGCAGTTTTTCAAAAGTTGATAAATAAGGCTCTGAAATTTCACACCAGGTTCTCAGCTGTGCACCTTGATGACACAATAACTTATTTTCGGGCCTTGCTATTCAAGTTTGGGCAAAGTACAAACTTTGTTGAACTCTTGTAAGACAGGCAGGGCTTACTGTTAATGCTTCAAAAGATAATATTTGCATAACTGAAAGAGGTGCTTACAGTACAAACAGACAAAAGTAAAAGCTGATAAAACTGGCCTGTATCCAGTACCAAACAAGTAAGGCATTTTTAGAAACAGATGGTTGCTGTAGACTGTTTGCACCTATCTTTGTTACTATAGTATATTCTCTGACAGGCATTAACCAGACAAGGTGGACTATGGTCAACTTTTAGGATTGTACCAATACATCTGAAATATTGTTAGGAGCTATGTTTTCACAGGAAGTAGATGGTGAGAAACATCTAGTCCGTAACCTAAGCAGGTAGTTAGCTAAGGATGAGACAAGATACTCTGCCATTGGAGTGTCTTGGTATTAAGGGCATACTAACTTTCCTACAATATTACTAGTTAGCATGCAGCTTCACTGTGATAACCATTCATACCTGCAGTGCTTATCCAAATAACTTGACATCAAGACCAAGTTAGGTAGGTAGGCTGACTTTGTCAATACAGTAACTGCATTTCACCATCGGACGTCGGCCTGGAAGTAGCTAGTTGAATGAGAATGAGAAAATAGCAAATATATTAACATCACATTCAGATATTGATCTGGGAGCTCTAGGCTGGGAGATGGGGTCCTTGAGGCATAATGGCTAAATAAGATGTCAGATTGCTGTTTTGAGTAGCTGTGCAACACAGTAACACCATATGGTATAGTATAAAGTTAATGGTGCAGCTAGACTACATATTAAGATAGTAAAGCATGCAGTTGCAGAGTTTAATCTGAATTGCCTGCTGCAGTTTTATCAAAAGCAGGCCCGCAGCCCAAAATGGCAGAGATGTTTGGTCTCTTAGTGAATGATTTTTTCAGTTTCAACAGTGGACACAAGAAAGAACCATAACTAAAGAGACCATGGACTACCAGCGGATGAAGTGTTTGATTTTACATGTGTTGTATCAGAAGCCTACTTGTGGATTTACCTGTGGAGTATCAAAACCCTACCCATGGATTTACCTGTGGAGTATCAAAACCCTACTTGTGGATTTACCTTTGGAGTATCAGAACTCTACCTGTGGATTTACCTGTGGAGTATCAGAAGACTACTTGTGGATATAATTGTGGATTGCCTGGAACCTAATTGTGAAGGGCTATAAGGAAAGTAATGTATTAAGCAGCTTGAGAAAGATACAATACATGATATCTGAAAGGATTTCTGACATTTCATTAAGAAACTTTAAATATGGACTGATAGAGAACTGATGTATAAACAAAATGTTTATTTGTTTTCATTTGTCCTTGTGATGAATGTTTATTTTAGATTTGGTGCATACAATTGCCTTTAGTGTGTGTCACTTGCCTTTGAACAGAAATATAAATAATAGCATATACACTTAAGCGCACATATGCGTATGTACATATACATACATGAGCGCACATATGCATATGCACATATACATACGTGTATATTTTACTTCCAACCTGCTCCAGATCAACTGGGTTCCACTTAAAACTCTTTTCCTTTTGAATGCAAGAGTCAGGCACCAGCAGGACTTCTGTTTAGTGAAGTTCTCCCTCCCACCTCTTTTGTAACAGCATCTGGTAGCATCCTAACAGGACTCTTATATGCCTTTGCATATACCCAGAAAGATCTACGGCACAAAGTGTAAAGTAAGACTGCTTATTCTGTAGCTGGCATAAACAATCCCTCTGCACTCCTGCTTGGGTCAGTGTTACTGTGGGTCAAATGGCCTCTCTCTCTACATGACTGGTAAATTAGGCTCGACTTCTCAGTCCTACTCTCTGTGCCTCAGTCCTTCCAGTACACACTAGTTGAAAGTGAGTCATTTTGGTCATACTCAGGGCTTTATGCTGGAAAACATTTCTTGAATTTAATACAATGTACTGTTACTTATCCTTGTTCATTATCAATGTTTCCATCTGTTTTACCTCTATAACATTCACATTTCAGCAGCATTAGTTTATCTAGCAGTTCACACTTAACAAAACGTTTATGTTCCTTTAAGTAAAAATAATACTTTCATAAATCTATGTGTGATTGGGCATAAGTACCTCTTGTCAGGAATAAAATAATAGTAATAGTAGTGTTAAGGGCTACATATTACACATTTCACATGTGCAAGAAGAAGTTGCATGAATAGGCTATATATATATATATATATATATATATATATATATATATATGTATATATATATATATATATATATAAATACATATATACATATATATGTGTGTGTGTGTGTGTGTATGGCATAGTGGTGCAGTGGATGGTGTTGTTGCCTCCCAGCAAGAGGTTGATTCATTTGATTCGTGGCCGGGGTTCCTTCTGTGTGGAGTTTACATGTCCTCCCTGTGTTTGTGTGGGTTTCCTTTCACATTCCAAAGACACATAACAGATGGCCTGGATGCTCTAAATAGGCTATAGGTGTGGGTGCAGTATGATATGGAAGCATAACTGTGGTAAGACTAGCCACATGGTAGTTTGAACCTTGACTCTAGATGATTGTTACGATTTAAGTGACACCATGCCCCCATGTACAAACATGGGAAAAAGGGGTTGTGGATGGATATGGAGATATATATTTACTAATATATACGTACACACACTTTCATTTTCTTCTGTCCTTTTTTTCTGTAGTGAATCATTTACAGGCATGTAACTTTTTCTGTAGTTCTCTGCATTCAAAATTATATGTTCAATAATTTGTCTGTGATGTTTATAAGGTATGGACATGAAAAGAAACCGATCACATCAAAGCTGCAAGATATTCCTGAAATCAAATTTATTAGTGTACTACTACCAACTCTTGCCACACGATGGCACTACAACACAAATAAAGAACCTATACAAACAAATTCTCATTAGAGAATGCTGAGTGAGCATCCATTCTTATATGCAAGCAACCAAGCATTTCATGACTCTGTTAAAAAGGATATGTTAAGTCATGAGTTGGCAGATTCTGAGAAATGTCTCATTTTCAAAGTCCCCGAGAACTCTTAGCGTATATATCATCAATATGCATAAGTAAGAAATATGAGAACCAACAACTAACAGGGCATGCAACTGAAGCAAATGCATATGTCATTTATCAGCTGAGGCAATATACTGAAATGTAATTTACTGTTGTGAAGCTCACGGTGTGGAACCGCATTAATATTTTTCATAAGCTACGATGTCAGGGTAATGGTTTTATGTGATGCTGAACTGCCTTCACCAAAACAATGTCTCACAGGTAATGGGATATAAAATCTCAGCTGTGCTTTTCTGTGTAAAGAAATTGCCTGCTAATTACCAGGGAAAGCAATACATGGAACGTAGAATATCAGGTATAAATACATATATATTTTTTTTATTTCATGGTTCAGATATTATTTATCTGTGAGTCTTAAAAACTGAAACAAACTTCACTCTTTTTCCCCACTGGTGCTTTACATTAGTTGTGAACTGCAGTCTAACTATATTGTGTTTATTTGAAAACTGAAGCAGTTAAGGTCAAACTCCATGACTTGGCTTCTAAGAATTGTCCAGGAGAAAGGTAATATGGGTAATGGTACAGAAATGTCAGAATTATCATAATAAAAACACATACTGCCTGGAAATGTTACACATGTGATATCATTCTTCAGCAAGGTAAAACTATGTAATAAACATAAAAATCAGAATACCTGAAACATGAATAACACTAAGCTCTCAAAGTAAGAAATGCTGAATACAAACAGATTCTTCATTTATAGTTAGGTAATAAAAAGATGGTTTCAGAGAATATAAAGGCCACAGATGAAGGTTGTGTAGGGGAATTACATCAAATATGTTTTAAGCTCAATATAAGCGAGACCATAAAGATGAGACAATATAGTGAAAGATGAATGCCCAAGTAAATTTTGAAAATAGTACAATGCTGTTGAACAGAACATTAAAAATAAAGTGAATATAAAGTGAAAATAGAGGAAAGGAGAAATCCTTGAGGTATATTTAGCTGTATGAAAGCAATCATGCAAGATAATAAAGACATTAAAAAAATGGCTTCATGATCAAAACTGGCTGCATACTGAATTGTTCATTAACAAAGCACTATTATGTGACCAGTTATTTAATCTTATTATTTTAATACTAGTGTTAAGTTGCTTAAAATCTAAATGTTTTTAGGTATATTTTCTGCATGTGCATTCTTTTATTGTTTGCAAATATATTATTTAAATATCTGTTGTATTTTTATTTTGTTGTGCTCTGATGAGTGATCAGAACATTTGCAACTAGAGTTAACACAAGGGAAAAGGGGGTGGAGCTTCCTCTGTACTTGTCATGTTAGCTTTATGTGTTATAGCCTCTTGTGTGGTTGTAATTATATCACTGTTACTAAACCCTTAGCTAGACTCCCATCTCTATGAGTTGGCGGTAGATCAGCTGGATATAAATTATCTTGCAGCACCTTCTGAAAAGAGTAGGGGTGGTTTCCTTGCTAAATTTCTGCTAGTAGTATAAACACCACCTTGGTTCTCCCCTGAAAAGAGGCCACTAGGACTAACCCAGTCCAAAAAAGATGAAAAGATATATAAAACAGCATTTTGTGAAGCAGGCGGGGGGGGGGGGGTTGCTTGCTATGACAAGGTAGATAAGAACACAGAAGAATTGGTGTAACTATTAGAGGATGCATATTCCTTGGCTTGAATGTATATTATTATAATAATAATAATAATTCCAAGGTGAGTAGATAACAATGCTATCTTGGAGCCTGTTGCCAGAATTAAATAACTGGAGCAGAAACAAGTGGTAAAGCAAATGCTAGCAAAGAGCAAGTGCATGGACTTTGTCACTGGCTTGTGATGCAGTATTCAAAGCTATGCAGCCATGGAAGTACTTTCTAGCTGTGCTTGTCTTTGATTGCCTTTTTGCTCCTATTTTGACTCACTAGTAAGTAAACAGCTCTGACACCTCAAGGGTCTGATGTTCAAGTGTGAATTTTGGGCACTGTCTGTGTACAGTTTGCATATTCAGTCCATGTCTGTCTGGGTACTCTGGTTTCCTTCCACCTTAAAAAACATGCTGGCTGATTAAATACTTATTATACATATATAACATATTTACCCTTGACCTGTGGACCAGGTGAAGACTGAAAAGGGTCTATGGACTGGTTCAAACCCTGGTTAAGAAATAATAAATAAATAAGCATCCATTGTTTGTTGTGTGCTATAGCTATCATCAGGATTATTCATCCTTTGGATGACACATTAAACCAAGGTCCCATCAGCTTGAACTGGTAGTAGCTCAGGTGGATGTAAAAGATCACACAGGACCTGTCAAAAAGGGGTGTATATCACTTAGACAAATTCACTAATCGATGAACACCTACTTATCGACCCCTTTTAATCGAAGTCACAAATCAGCTAATGGACTTTTCATTGGAACTTTTCCCAGGGATAACCAACTGTAGGCCAACCTAAAAAAATCGTAAAGTTTAAATCCTACCCAGGTGGGGGTTATGCCTCCCACACCTCCAACTAATTAACCCCCCCAACTAAATATATGAACTCTGAGATTGCACTACAGTGGGGAAAAGAGCAAATTCCAGATGGTGGCCTACCGTTGGTTATACCTGGGAAATGTTTCAATGAAAAGTCCATTCCCTGATTTGTGACTTTGACAAAAAGGGGTTGACGAACAGGTGTTTGATGATTCGTGAGTTCACTTAACTGAAGTAGACCCGTCAAAAAGCATAGGGGGCGTTCCCTGATGTCCTAGCCAAATTTCCCTCAGTAGTATAAATATCAGCTCAGGATTCCCCTGAAAAGCAGCCACTAGTCTAGTAGGTACTAACTCAGTCAAAAAAGGATAAATAAAAATAAAAATATTAATATGACTTGTGAACACACATACATAGTAACAATGCCACAGCTAAACGTTTTATAAATACGTAATAAAAAATGAGAGCAATGGTTTGTCACTGTGACCCGAGACTGGTACCTTTATTATTCATTGATAATACCACAGCATCAAACACAAAAGGATTTATA